>NC_133617.1:705697030-705829530 GCF_048593235.1 Sminthopsis crassicaudata | reverse complement strand
ACCAGCGCCACATTCAAGAAAGTCTTTTTTTAACAAGGAAGATCCTAAAAATCAGATGTTCCTGAGTCATTCCTACCCAAACATATGAGAGCAGAACAGACTAAATCTGTAATCTGGGGCTGGGGAGAGGTAGGAAGGAGGCAAGGCAGATGGGTAAAATCGTTGTTTTGATGCTGTGGCAAAATACATTAGCATGGATTCTTGAAGTAAGGGCTCTTCCTCTCCCATTTCCATTAACTGACTTAATGCCCTTGAGAGAGAAGAAGAAGTTGGTTAAAATTGATAAGGAAGATGAAAGAAATGTAAAGATTGGTGCTGAAATATAATTATACAAGATTACAGTATAGAAGCATATTTACTATAGGTTTTAAATGTATATCTTTTAATTAAAATAAAAATTGCTTTCAACCTTTTGGCTTGCCTTTGCATTCAGTATCAAGTGAAACAACCATTGTGGAAAGGGAGTCCACCATTTTTGCCACTACCAACACTAAATGTTTTATGTGGATTTATTTTGTATCCTGCAACTTTGCTAAAGGTGTAGATTATTTCTAATAGTTTTTTAGTTGATTCTCTAGGGTTCTCTAAGTATAGCATCATATCATCTGCAAAGAGATAATTTGGTTTTCTCATTACCTACTCTTATTCCTTTAATCTTTTTCTTCTCTCAACCAACATTAAATGATAATCTACTACCATCCACAGTCATAAGCCTTAGTTTCATGGACAGCATGAAATTGCTTCCAGCCTCAAATTAAGTAGAACAATCATTATGGAGAAGATGGTTCTCCATCTTTGTTACAGTCACCATCAATTGCTGAGAAATTGTTCAGTCACTCAAAACAATGAGAGACAGGAGGTTGCATGTATTAGGTGTGATTTGCCAACTCAGTTCTGACTCTTAGTGGAGATAATCCAGGACCTGAGTCCAGAGTGCTGGGAACAAGTGTCCCCAAGACTATTGGTCCTTTTTCTGATTTGATATTATTGATGGATGCAATCCTTGTGAAGAACAGCCTTGTATTCCCCTCCCATTCCCACCACCATCACCAACTGCTACTGACTGGCATGATCCCCAAGCGCTCTGGGAAAAATACAAAGGAAACTAATTACATTGAAATCACTGAAATCTTTAAAAAACAATTTCAGGGGGATCTCACACTAAGAATCCCTGATTACTAGACAATCTCCTTCAGCTCTAACATTTTGCACTTGGAACCTAGGGAATCTATCCCAATTCTTACAAGCTCATAACACCAGTAATGTACCCAGTTGGTCTGATCACTTGAGATCACCTACTTTCACAATGGCCTCAAAGCCATGTCCTAGAAAGCAGTCCTCCTTCAGCCTTCACCCCCTTTGGGGTACCTACTTTGGTAGTTCTAGGGATTAAAGCCCTAAAAGAAAGAGTTCCCACTACCAAAGCCCTTGGTGTGGTCAAATGATACACCATGAAAAAATAATAGAATCTTCTTGAGGATTTTTTGGTTTGTTTTAATGGAAATAACATTTAGGAAGATCTACTATTCATTGCTTTTCTATTATACCATAAAGATCCCTAGGCTTTTCCATTTGGCTTGCAACTGAAATACCCTGAATTTGTTATCTTTCTCCTGTTAGAATGTGAAGTATCATTCATTCATTTTTACTGTCTTTGCTCTCTTCCATCAAGCCATATTTATGAGGAAAATCAAAATGTATTCAGACTAATTTGGGTAGCTTGGTGATGCAGTAGATCTTTCTTTAATGAAAAACATTTATCTTCCTGAGCTCAGGTTTGTGAGACCTGGCTGTGTGACCCTGGGCAAGTCAGTTTTCTCATCTATAAAAATGAGCTGGTGAAAGGAATGGCAAATCACTCTTTATCTTTGCCAAGAAAATCCCAAATGGGGTCACAAAGAGCTAACCATAATTAAAAACAACTGAAAACCAAGAACAGTCAGACCAACTGGGCACATTACTGGTGCTATGAGCTTGTAAGAATTGAGAAGGGATTCCCAAACTACCAAGTACAAAATGTTAAGAGTTGAAGGAGGTTGTCTAGTAATCAGGGATTCTTAGCCTGAGATCCCTGAAATTATTTTTTTTAAAGATTTCAGTGATTTCAATGAAATTAGTTTCCTCGGTAATCCTGTGCTTTTTATTTTTTTGTTTTAAAAACATTATTCTGGAAACTGAAGCCATTTCTAGTCATATGAAAAAATGCTCTAAATAACTATTGATTAGAAAAATGCAAATTAAGACAATTCTGAGGTACAACTTTACACCTCTTAGATTGGCTAAGAGGACAGGGAAAGATGATGATGGAGGTAATGTGGGAAAAATGGGACACTAATGCATTATTAGTGGAGTTATAAAATGATCCATTCTGAAGAATAATTTGGAACACTGCCCAAATGACTATCAAACTGTGTATAGTCATTGATCCAGCAGTCTTACTTACTGGGTCTGTATCCCAAAGAGATCAGAAAGGAGGGAAAGGGACCCACATTAGCATTTGTAGCAGACCTTTTTGTAGTGGCCAGGAATTAAAAACTGAGTGGATACCCATAAGTTGGAGAAGACAGTTCTAATAGACTTGGGATGGAAAATGCATCTACATCCTGACAGTATTTTTACCTTATTTTGTTTATTTATTTGCCTCTTCTTTCTCTTTTTTTTTTTCACTTTTGCCTTGATTTTTCTTGTACAATAGGACAAATATGGAAATGTTTAAAGGGATTGCACATGTTTTGCTGTCTTGGACAGGAGGCAGAAAATTTTGGAACACAAAGGCTTTATGAAAATGAATATTGAAAACTATCCTTATCTGAATTTAATGCCCAGTATTCAATAAATTACATATAACTGAAAAAATAAAAACAGTATTCTGAAATGGGGTCCTTAAGCTTCCCCAGACTACCTGAAGAGTCTATGAAATAAATAGGCTAAGAACTCCTGCTTTAATTCAATTTCTTCATTTTTGAAGGAGGAAGAGGAGAAAAGGGGGCCTAGAGAGGCGAAATAGCTTGTCAATCATTAGGTAAATATTTATTAGGCACCTATTGCATACTAGGCAAAGGGGATATAAAGAGGGCAAAAATCCTTACTATGGAGGAGCTTACACTCTTATGGTTCAAGGTCCCGTAGCTAGCAGGTTTCAAGGTTGAGACCTGTACCTGTCTCTAAGATCAGCACTATTTCCAATACCCAATAATGACCGTGTTTCAGTCCGTGCTACTTCTAATCCAGAACTGGAGGGTTACCCAAGTATTCCTGCATCAGCTCCTTAGGGATTGGTGAATTCCCACTGGTCACCACTCCTACAGATTGGAGTGAAGCCATATATGGAGCCCTTGATGGCAGAGGGTTCCACCAACATTCTTATCAAAATTTCCCATCCCTTAAGGCTCAGCCCAACTCCCTTTCCTTCCTGAAACCTTTCCAGACTCTAGCAGCCCACACTGACTTCTCACACCTCTGAAATCCTTCAGTCTCAGTCTGTAACCAGGTCATTAGCAGGTGACTATACATTATCCCATCATTTTTCTGTACCTATCATACCTAGGCCAGTATGTTGTCCTACGTAGGCCAATACTTGTTAATTAGTTCACTGTGATTAAAAGGGATTTTTCCAGGGTTTGAGATTAAGACCCTGGAACTGGGGAATTAAGATTCCACAGTCTCCTGAACAAGTCTTGAGATGGGTCTAGAGTCCTTCAAGGGGTTTACAACTGCTAAGCACTAATGGCAATAAGAGTCTGTATAACAGAATGGAATAAGGTGGTTGTCCTAATTATTGGTTCCTTGTTATTATTCTCTTTCCTCTTACCATTATTAGTGGAGTTATACCAGCGGCTCACACAAACTTCCTGAGGGGCTGACTTCCTATCAGATTTTTCAGGTAGAACAGCCTCAGTTTGCCACACGAGGAAGTCTAGTCTTATTTTTATCAAATAAAATTTAACCAGGACTGACCACAGAATCACAGAGACCTATAATGATCTGCCCAGGACAAAATGAGCTGGTGAAAGGAACGGCCTACAACACTGCCAACAAATGGTCGTGGGAAAAAACCTCCAGTGGGAGGGAACCCACTCCTTCCTGAGGTAGTCCATTTGGTTTTTGAATATTAGTAACGTCTCCATTACATTGAGCCAAAATCATCAAGTAGAATAAATTAGTCAGTCAACAAGCATTTATTAAACACTAGCACCAAGCACCATACTAAGTCCTGGGGACACAGAGACAAAAATGCCATCCCTACCTTTAAGGAGCTCCACCTCTATGATTTCTCTAAGTTATCTCTGTCCCCACTCCAGTTCTTTTCATCAAACCCCATATAGCAATGGTCTCCAGTTCCTTCATGATCAATGATCATCCTTCTCTCCTTGCATTCCAGCTTGTTAATGGATTTGACAATGGAGTTAGCTAATGCCCAAGACTGAACACGATATTGCAAAATGTGGTCTGATCAGTGCAGCGGGGACTGTTCCTTCCTGTTTCTGGACACTACTTCTCAATGTAGCCTAGAACTGGATTCATCTTTATTGGCTTTCAATAGATATGGTGTTTGTGGCTCACTTGATTCCCCTAGTCTTTTTCATAGCAACTGTTGTCTAGGTGGTCATTTCAGGAGGAAAATATGCTTTTTGTGTATTTGTGAATTTGATTTTTTTGAACTCAAATGTAAGACTTTACATTCAATCCTACAAAATTCAATTTCATTAAATCTAGCCCATTGTTCTATCCCATTGAAAATCTTTTGGGATCCTGATTCTGTTATCCACTATGTTTTTTTAGCCTTCATTTTTTATGACATCTATACGTCTAATAGTCTGTTGCTATTTCAATTTTCAAATTGATTAAAGCACACTAAATCTATTACCTGGCTGGCCCTAAACCACCAGACTTCACCTGGCACCCTTCTTTTCACCTTGGTATTTATACCGCCATGGACCTTCTCTCACCTGGGTGAATCTTCTCTCACCTGCTATGGTATCTCTAACCCTGGCCATCAGAAAAAAAAGCTGATCATTCAGTTTTTGAATTCAGGCTATTTGGATTGATGAGTGAATGTATACTCAATTAGCTTACTATGGCTAGTCAGCCTTGGACCAGAGATCAGGCGATGCTACCCACATCATCTGGTCATATTGCCATAATATAACTAACTGCCATAATACCTCTCCCTTTACTTTCCTACTTGCTCTGGGTTCAACAATCAAGACTACCATAGTTTTTGTCCTCATCTCCCCTATGTTGTCTCTATCAGTAGACTATAAGCTCCAGGAGGGCACTTGGTTTTCTATCTTTAGCACTTATCACATATTACAAAAGTTTAATAAATGTTTTTCCTTTTATTCATTCATATCAGGAAAAAAAAAAAACCTGAACAATATAAGACTAAGAATAGATCCCCATGGTATTCCACTGAAGATATTTGCATCAACATTAATTAACCCATTCTCTTTCAGTCCCATCATTAAACCAGTTATGAGTCCAACTAAATGCATTATAATCAATCCTGTATATCCTTTGTCCAAAAATATGATATGAAACTGTATTTTGGAGATAACTTGGGTATCCAATGATTACATCATTCCTTAGATCTACCCATCTAGTTACTCTTTTAAAAAAGGAAATGAGTTTAGTCTAGCATGGTCTTTTAGTGATGTGGATTTGTAAAGATCATTGCTTCTCATTTTAAATGCTCACATTTCTAAATGTTCTAAAATTTTGCCAAGAATTGAAGAACACGACAGGATGTGGACCATCTGTCTCAGGTTTACAGATGTATTGCTTCCTGAACTACAAGCTCTCTGGAAGAAGTAATTACATTGAGTGGGTCCTTAGAAGCACCTGCTATGTTCTTGATTATATAATGGTAGGACTACAAGCAAACTTAGCGTCATCTAGTTGGACTTTTTCAATTGGGTCTTTGAAGCCATGGTTAGAACCAGAGTCTCCTAGACTTTCAGTGCCAGGCACTATGCGCTAGAACTTGGATTTGAGAGATGAAAAGGATTTTAGAGCTTAATTAGGGCTAAACCCCTTGTTTTAAAGATTAATATTCTTGGAATTACTCCTAGCACCAAGTATTTTAGATTTCTTTTCTTTTCTGTGAGAATGTAAGGAAATGAGCACCCAAAGTGTCTTGAAGAGATAAGTAACTTAATATTTATGTAACGCTTACTATGTGCTTTTCAAGTAGTCTCATTTGTTCCTTACACCTTGTGTGAGTAGGTAGGTGCGATTATTATAACCCTTTTACTGATGAGGAAACTGAGACACAGAGGAAAGTGACTTGCTTAGGGTCACCCAGCTAGTAGAAGCTGTGCTTTCTCCTGCTTACCTTCATGCTCACAATTTCTTACTTAACCTTTGAGGAATTACAATTTAAAAAAATACTATTAAAAAAATATAAGGCTTTTTGACATGTCCTTCCACATTTGTTTTAACTAAACATCCTGTTTTTTACATTGCTTTCATCCTGAATTTCATCATTTGGGCAGCATCCACCTTGTGACTTTCTTTCTCTTAATGTTCCATGCATTATGGGTGTCTATAGCCCCATCTCCTAGATAAGATCTTCCTTCTACATTGTGAACAGCAGAATTTCACTCGGTCACACTTGATTTTAATGATGTGTTAATTACAGAAACAGAGTATAAAATTGAGATTATTTTATGGCTAAAAGTGAATCAGACTGCAGAAAATGCACAATAATAGGACTCCCCCTAACTAAGCTACACAATCTTGGACAAATCACTTCAGATGACTGGATTAGAGAGGCAGTGTGGTATAGTGAAAAGTGCGGGATAGGAGCCAAGAACAGCAGGGTTTGAATCCTGTCTCAGACACTTAGCAGCTTTGTGAACCCAGACAAATCACTCAATGTCTGTTGGTGCTTCAGATTCCATATTTGTAAAGTAAGGTAGTTGGACTCAATGACTTCTACAGCCTCTTCCAGCTCGACATTTATGCTCTTTATAGGCCTCAGATTTTGCAACTGCAGCACAGAGTTGCTCTGATTAATACAGCTGAGAAACTTTAGAACCAGAAGGAATTTCAAATGACCATCTGGTCTTGTTTAAGACTGATTCAAGGTATTGCTATCCCTACTTCCCACTCCTGGGTCTTTGCACACACTTACCTGGAATGCACTATTGCCTCACATCGAGTGTGAAGGTGCCATTTATTTAAGGAACTAATCTGTTTTCACCTATGAGAAGCCACTGCAATTTCTCTCAAATTATTTTGTATCATCTATCTGTGTACATGTCATATTCCCTTTGAAAAAGGCTATAGCTATTTTATAAACTCGTATCCTTTGTTTTTTGTAGACATGAATCACCAATGTTTACGTGCTGACATATGTGTGTATGCATGCATGAGTGTATTCTTTTTTTTTTTTTTTATTCATTTTTCCAAATTATCCCCTCCCTCCCTCCACTCCCTCCCCCCATGGCAGGTAATCCCATACATTTTACATGTGTTACAATATAACCTAGATACAATATATGTGGGTAAATACCATTTTCTTGTTGCACATTAATTATTAGCTTCCGAAGGTATAAGTAACCTGGGTAGATAGACAGTAGTGCTAACAATTTACATTCACTTCCCAGTGTTCCTTCTCTGGGTATAGTTATTTCTGTCCATCATTGATCAACTGGAAGTGAGTTGGATCTTCTTTATGTTGAAGATTTCCACTTCCATCAGAATACATCCTCATACAGTATTGTTGTTGAAGTGTATAATGATCTTCTAGTTCTGCTCAGCATCAGTTGATTTAAGTCTCTCCAAGCCTCTCTGTATTCCTCCTGCTGGTCATTTGTATAAGTGTATTCTTATGGGCACCTCACAATAATCCTATTAAGTAGGGGAGTGTAGGTATGACTCCATTTCACTGATAAGGAAACTGAGGTTGAGAGGATTTGGACCCATGGTGACCAGGCAGCCAATAAACCTGTGGGTCAGGATTTGAGTCCAGTTGCCCCAGACCCCAAGTCCAAACTCTACCATTACACTGTCCTGTCTCCAATCACCTGGTTTGTTTACTGAAACAATGAGGTGGCAACTGCCCCAGCTCCACACCACAGTCCTACAGAGAAGTCTCGTGGTGCAGTGGGAAGGAGCCAGGCTGACCCAAGCCCCCCTCCCCTCCCTAGTCCCCATCTGGATCCCCGCTATGTCATGAGCAGGAAGGGCCCTTCTTGCTCTAAGATCTTTCTCCAGCCCAAAATTAGCAATAATGTTAACTTTGCCCACCAAAACTTATCTGGAGTTGTGCACAACTTGGAGGGAATAATTTCACAAATCAAAGAGCAACGAGTTCAGTTTGTTTAATTTGTAGAGATGGTTAGGTTTTTACATTAGTTACAACTCTCATTACATGAAAAGGTTCACCACAGTGTAAAAACAACACAAACTGTTTCCTCTATTACATTTAACCAAGTAAATGACCACTGCTCAGCCCATAACATGTGTTTGGATAAAATGAAACTGGCAACTGCCCACGTCACTATATCAAGCAGTATTCCCATTTATTTACAATAATCCTCAGGGAATGGAGTGATTTAACTAAGAATAATGATGGTGAGGGCACAAATTACAAATTACCAAAAAGTTGGACTGTAATACAATCTATTCAACACTAGGAGAAGACTGACCATCCCTGAACTTGCCTTCGCTGTTTCAGAAGGCACTTCAGAACTGTACTGGACCCAATAGCATGGACACCAACTTTTTCTGTCGATGGAGAAGGTGGGGCTACCTCCACCACATACTCCCAGGAAGCTGCTGATCAGGACGAAGGGGTGGGGATCAGCAGGCCTGACCCCCAGTCATGGCTGCACAACACTGGGCAAAAGTACCAAGTCTCTGCATCTACCCTGGTAAACTAGGGATAATATCTATTTTGGGCATGCCTGACCTAACTAGAGCTTTTTAAAATGTAACGTGCCATAAAATGTGTTGTTGGAGAACAAAAAGAAAAGACTTTAAAGTTCTTTGGACTCTAGATAAAGATCAGATGCACCTAATGTTATTTATTGAGAAATGGCTCCTTTTTGGCAAAAGGTTCAATCTTGCTTTTTGTTTATGCTCTCACTTTGTAACCTTCCCCTCTTATTGACTGCTATTACCAGAGAAATGAGCTGGAAACAAACTATTTTTTAAACCAGTTCTATAAGTCATGTGGAAGGCTTTACTTCTTATGACTTCAGACATAAAAAGGGAGACAAGTTCAGACAAGAACAGGCCCCAGTTAGGTGTCCAGCCCATGCTCCTTTTTATTCTGAGCTTTTCAAATACAAACAAAAAAAATCTTAGGACTAGTTTGAACTCCCAGTAGTGTGCCAGTACTGGCTTAACCACCCCCTGAATCTTCAAAAGAGGGATGTTTGTAACTCCTTTTTGAACATGCCTTCAAAATGGAGATCCTGGGCCATGAGCTCTTCTTCAACATCATCGAGTGCCCACTGATGGTCAGTGAGCTCCAAAGCTTCCCACTCGGTCTATGAGGAAAAAAAACACATTAGCTTTGTGAGAAAGCAGAATAGGACTGGGAAGGTGGTATCTAGAGGGTAAACCCTTTTTATTGAAATGGTACAGAAGCTTCTGTGAACGCTATCTTATTATAAGTCAAGAAAGAGCACTGGCCCTACAAAAAAATGTATAATAAACCTCATTATATAGGACCTCTGGAAATTAAACCAGAGAAAGACATATTTGCTTAAAAAAAAAAAAAAAAAAAAAAAAAAGAACAAATTCTCTTTAAGAGCTTTTATGCAAATAGTCCTGCTAAAATACTTATTTATTGATTACAAATGAATAATTTATTGCTTAAAGAAGATTCAGCAGAACCTCACTCAGTGTGAAAGTTATTAAAAATCCTTTAAAATGACAATTTTAGATTTCAATATTGGCCAGTCCTCTGGCTCAGTTAGTGAGATTTTATTGCCTTTACCCTTCTATACAAAACATCTACACAAAGCAATTCATTTTTTTCTCTATACAATTCACCTTCTAAATTTACTTGATGCAGTCAATTAGAAGATTTCATTCATAACCAAGCTTAATGTATCAGAATGAATTGAACTTCCTACCTAGCATCAAACTTGGCCTTAAATAGACAAAATAAAAACAAAGACATAAAGATGGGTGTTCCTAATGCAAAGAGATGTTTTAAGTGGAAATTTTGTATTCAGAATCATATACTAAGAACTCACTTTTAAAAAGGAACTCTGGGGCAGGTTTCTTTGAAAAGCAAAGAAACAGTAGACACTGTGAACAAAGCAGATATTGCAGTACCTTTCAAAGTCTCATTTTCTCCCCCCCAGTAAAATTCATGGTTACCTTAAAAGCTTTGTTAGTGTCTGCTGGCATGGCCATTGCGGCTCCTGTCATCTGTTCCTGCATCACTCGAGACTGGTCAGCAGCTGCAATTATAATGAATACAAACAAGACTAACTCAGGGAGCTGGGGTACTCACTCTAATTTTCTGGGGCTTCCCAGGTATTTCACCTGCAAAATGGGTCACCTCTGAATCCCTTTCAGCTCATAGAAGTATAGCCATCTCAAAGGGCATCAAAGATGTTAATATGAAGGACTAACGTGTGTGTGTGTGTGTGTGTGTGTGTGTGTGTGTGTGTGTGTACACACATATATGGAATACCAGAGGAACTAGAAAGGTCAATGACATCTACCCCTCTTAGTAGGATCACAAATTCCCTGAGCCAGTCTCCATGCTGAGTCAGTGTCCCCTTGCCAGGGAGCTGAATGCATGCTCTCCACACACCCCACCTTAGTGATCTGAGGATAAAGCCTAGAACCTAGCTGCTGGTTCTGTTGGGTCTTGAAGATCCACCTGACTGCTAAGTATTTACTGACTCAGGGATCTGATCTCATCGCCTTACCACTCTCCAAGCCTGAGGATCCTGGGTGTTTAAGAGAGAAGCTGCAGAAAGGAAGCTGATCATGAGGATCATCAAACCCCTCCATGCTCTGGTTGACAAACTGATTTACAGCTCTCTAATGCCTGGTATTTGGCTGCCACTGGTGCAGATGCACACCCTCTCCCCTGATTATTTCTCCTCACAAGATCATCACTTTAAAACTCAGCCCAGTTCCTCCCCAGCTCTCTATCTTTCTCTACTCTCTGGGACTCCTGGCTCTGAAAGTGACAAAATCCTCTTCCTCTTAGTTCTCAATTCATATTTACTCCTTCTTGTAGAGCTTAAAGAAATCTGGTTCTTCCAGAAAATGCCTCATTTCTGGCCTCCCCCCTTACCAGTGTGTGTTCTTTCTCTTCTGTTCCAACGCATGGGGCCAGAAAGAGGATCCTTCTCCTTGCCCACGTTCCTGGCTTTCAGCTCTTCTTACTACCACTAAAATCCCCCTAAACAACTTTTTCTTTAATGTTCATTCCATCCATCTATATTACTAGGCTCATGTCCTTGTGGATGTAATTTTCTGGCCCTCATTTCTAGTCCTGTTCTCACATTTAGAAGCTTCAATATACACAATATACACTTCAAACTTCTAGATTTCAGAACTCCCATGACCTACATCCATCACACTCTACCCCAGCTACTCAGAGAGGTGGGGTCACTTCTTGGTACTCCTATGACTGAATCACCTTAATGATCTTCAACAATTATAATAATGACTCTGACTTCTCATGTGCCTATATAGGGTTTTAACTTCCCCTGGGGGGGCTGACCCATTGATCTGAATAAGTTCAATGAGCATTGTCTAAATTACTTTAGGAGGCCCTAAGTATTTGATTAAATATAGGAACTTGTAGACTTAGCACCAGGGCCTACAATCTGTTAGAAGAAAAAGACTTTTAAAAAATATTAGAATACAACCTAAGGAGCTATAATCAGTATCTCCTTTCTGCCCCCAATGCATACTTTTTTTTTTTTTTTTTAAAGAGGCCCAAACAATTCTTTATTAAGTTATACACAAATCAGCAAAGGAACAGCTGCAGGCCAAGTTCCAACCCCAGTCAGATGTCTCAGGGTGGAATGTGTGAAAAAGAGCCAGAGATTAGGCAAGAAAACAGGAAGAGAAGAAGGTGTCATGAGGGAACAGAAAGAAAGCATGGCCCTAAATCTGAAAATGGCCAGCAGAGAAGTACAGGGGAGAAAAACTAAAAAACCCAGCTGTTGAGAACTGTAATGGGTCAGCTCCCTCTAGAAGTAGTGAAGTTCCCCCTCATTAGAGATCTTCTAGTAAAGACTGGATAACTAGGGCAGGAAATGGAGACATGGGACATGGCAGCTTGGCTGGGGAAAAGAAAACAAAATTTCTTTTTAATAAAAAAAGTGGATAGAGCACCAGCCCTGAATTCAGGAGGACCCGAGTTCAAATCTGGTCTCAGACACTTAACACTTCCTAGCTGTGTGACCCTGGGCAAGTCACTTAACCCCAGCCTCAGGGAAAAAAACAAAAATAAAAACAAAAGAAAATAACCTTCTGGTTACATTTATATCCTCTTGAAAAGAAGTGTGCCTTATGCTTTAATTTTAAAATCTCTTCCTAAAAGATATCTCCCACAGCTTCCCTATCTGGAAGAGAGAGTCTGCTCCAGCTCTACATCTATCTTCCTGAGACTCCTTTCTCCCAGCGATTGTCACCTTTATGGGATCACTCTGTATCTCCTGCTCCCCAAGGTTCTGAGTCAAATTATCTCCTATTCCTTTTTTCTACACTCTCCCTCCTCATCTCCTTCTCCCCATAGAGAATTTCTTCTTTATATAAATAACCTCCAAAGCTATCTCCTAAACTTCAGTCCCATATTTTCA
The DNA here is from genome assembly GCF_048593235.1 of Sminthopsis crassicaudata. Lineage (NCBI taxonomy): Eukaryota > Metazoa > Chordata > Mammalia > Dasyuromorphia > Dasyuridae > Sminthopsis > Sminthopsis crassicaudata. Next base: position 705,816,736 of record NC_133617.1, on the reverse strand, counting down.
ACTGCTTGCCACATATCAGCCACATAATGTATCAGCAACCCCAATTCAACACATCCCCAAATGGAACAAATTGTCTTCCTGTCCTCACTCCCACTATTGGAAGAAACATAATTTGTTCCTTTAATTAATTAGACATGTTGAAGGAATGGTATCTTTTTGGTAACTGAAAGATAATTAATCTTTTAACTGCTTAAAATTTTTTTTCTTTAACTCTACTTAAAGAATTTCTCCCTTCCCCCCACCCAATTTATTTCCTTACTGTAAGATAATTTATTTCCTTGCTATAGTGAAAAAGACCAGGATTTAACTGTTTCTTGTAGAGTCATGATTAAGAAAATCTATTATATGTTCTATCCAAGTCAGAGATGTGGAAATTGGACTGTAAACATACAGAGCTCAAAATAGATGCTAGAATTTGTTTGATTGGCCACAAACACTTTGCTCTGAAGTACTTGTCTACCTTTTTCAAAAAAAATGAAGTGTAGCTCACACCATCCTTCCAGGTAATATAACGATATGGGTTTTCTGCCGAATGAACTCTTGAATTAAAGGCTAAAGCAGTTTTCCCTACTTCTCATCTTTTCACAAAGTCCATTCTTTCTGTGTTTTTTTTTAATCAGTGTCATTTGACTCCTAAATAGCATTTAAAACCTTATTTCATCTCCAGTTGATAAAACGGTCAGAATATGAACAATTTTCAGATGAGGAAATTAAAGTAATTTCTAATCATATGAAAAATATTCTCAAATAACTATTGATTAGAGAAGTGCAACTTAAAGCAACTTTGAACATTGTACATAGCAACAACAAGATATGATGATTAACTGTGATGGATTAGACTCTTTTCAACAATGAGGTGATTCAAGACAATTTCAACAGACTTATGGAAAGAACCATCTACATTCAGAAAGAGAACTATATTGACTTAATGTGGATTAAAGTACACTATTTTCACCTTTTTTGGTTGTTATTGTTTGTTTACTTGTTTTTTCCCCCTCATTTTTTCCTTTCACTTTTTATCTCATTGTTCTTGTGCAGCATAACAAATGTGGTAATATATTGAGAAGAATTGCACATGTTTAACCTATATTGGATTGCCTGTATTTGGAAAAATAAAGTACTATTGAAAAAAACAAAAAAAAACTTATCTCAGTTTCATCCATTACTTAGTGAATGCCTACTATGTGTGGGGCAGGCACTGAGGGTAGAAGAAGCACAGACCTCATTCTCCCAATGTTTACAGACTAATGTCATCAAAAACACCAAGTCCCACTTCAATCTCCTTGTCTTTGTTTCCTCTTGTCAGCTAGTGGAGTATAAAGGAAGAATACCCTTTGTCATTTCCTCCATCTGTGCTATTCTTTTAGTGAAGGCCACACTCCTCATCACCAAAGGTGACCCTTAGAAAAAACTCCATCACTACCTTCTCTTAGCCCCCGCCATGTCTAACTGCCACTTTTCAAGAAAGGCCCACGGATCAGTGAAACATATGTGCTCATACCAATCTTTTTGTCTTTTCAACAGGCACTGAGAAGAAAGCCCAGGAACAGGAACTCTCTGACCTACTTCACTGGGGAGCACTCCACAGAGAACCTGGACAGCTGCCTTTTGGGAGTCTTGACAGAGAAGAGACAAATGTCACTGGTGCATGGACATATTCCTGTTTATGCCCTTGATATGTTCCAGAGATACAGAAAGCGCTACTCTGGGGGAATGTGGCAGGCATAAATTTAGCAACATAGCAGCAAAGCTGCCTGCTTGCTGGTGTCTTCTGGATTCCTCTCTCCCTTCCCCCCTGCCCCCATTTTCCAGCTTCTCTTTTCCAGCATTCTCTCCTTTTCCTTAGCTTCCTCAGGTACAGGCATGTTTAAGGTACATCTCTGATAGCCTTTACCAAATACACTCTGCTATCTCTACACTTCCGGATTTGGACTTTTATAAAAACTAAAGGTATTGGCTAGTGAACAATTTTCCATCGACTTCCACTTATGTGCTTATGCCATTTGGATGGCTGTAGGTTTATTGTGTGAATAACTCAAATACAAAGAAATAAAAAAGACATTTCAAAAAATGAAGCCGGAAAAAATGAATGGACCCAAGTAAATAAAGTAAAAGGGAAATCTCATGTTGGAAAAGATATACAGGGACTGATTTTCAAGATCTTGAGGAAGGAGGATTCAAGGATGCAAAAGATCATGAACTCAGAAGACATGAATAACTACAGAGTCATATGTCTCCTTTCTCTTCTGTAAAATCTTATTGGAATAGTCTAGAATAATCATGTTCTCTTTGATGAAAACCAAAAGAAAAAAAAGGCAAGGTTTTGCAGATATCTCTACAGCATGTTACATGTTCACGCTAATAACAGAGGAAAAAAATCTAGGATCCCACTGAATTTACTATCTGATTAAAATAAAAAGCTTTTAATTCTGCAGAGCAAAATGAAACCTTAAAGGCTCTTTTCCAACAAGGTGTCACCCTACATGTAAGACTCCTTGACAGACGCTAAAACACATGTAGATTCATTCCATGTTACCCTATATTTATATTTATATGAAGGATAAGATGAAAGCTAGCTGCTAAAACTGTTTACCCGTCACAGAGAAAAATGTATGCAAGAGTCCAGTGGAATGATTCCTTAAAGAATGAAGGTTTCAACAGTATTTTCACCTTTTTGTTTATTTTTTTCTCTCTCGTGTTTTTTTCTTTTAATTTTATTTGTCTTATATGACATGATAAATATGGAAATATGTTTAAAAGAATTGCACATATTTAATCTGTATCAGATTGCCTTGCTGTCTTGGGGAAGAGGAAGGTAAGGGAGAGAGGAAGAAAAATTTGGAAAACAAAGTCTTAAAAATGAATGTGGAAAATTATCTTTACATATATTTGTAAAAATAAAATATTATTGAGAACCACAAAAAAAAAAAAAAAAAAAAAAAAAAAAAAAAGAATGAAGGTTTCAGGGGTAGCTAGGTGGCACAGCGGATAGAGCACCAGCTGTGATGTCAGGAGAACCTGAGTTCAAATCTGGCCTCATACACTTAAAACTTCCTGGCTGTGTGACCCTGGGCAACTCACTTAACCCCAATTGCCTCAGAAAAAAAAAAAAAATACACACACACATACATATATACACGAAGGTTTCAGACTGCTCAAATTTGCAGAGAGCAAGTGCACTGACCATATTAAATCTCAAAGGTCAAATATGACCTTCTCCCTAAACAGTGAATAACTTCTTTGATGAGATCCATCTACAAAGGAAAAGCTAAGTGGATGAAAAATACATAACAGATTGAGACACATAATCTTATAAAGGTAACCGAAATGTTTTGGGCAGGTATTTTAATGAGACAGTGGGCTAGACTAACAACTGGCAAGGATGAACAGAGAAGGTAGTGCATTTGAGAAACTGTAATACTTTCCATGAGCCCATGTTACTCTCAATACCAAAAGCCATCTTTTTAATATAAAAGTCCTCCATAGTTCTCCAGATGCTAAGTATGGTTTCAAATCTTAGAATATCGTGATCTCCAAAAAAATCACAAATACAAGTGACCCAAGGACACTGGGAAAATTGTACAAAGGTCTAGACTTTATCAACAATGTGCTTTTGGAAATGATAAATCAGACATCCATAACATGAATGAGAGAGAAAGAGGTCTTCAGGGTGTTGAGCAGAAAGATCCTTGATACAGGACACATAGGATAAGGAAAGGATGGACTCAGATCTGTCACACTGGAAGGACTGTACACATTATGGAATCACGGATCCAACAAAATATCACAAAAAAGACTTCCAAGTGCTATTACTTTCTGATATTATTGTTATATTAATGTGCCTAAATTCAGAGTATTATCTTATCCCTAAACACTGAATACAATGTCTCTCTTATGTTTTATTTGGTGACTGAAGAACAAATCAGAAAAATTAATTGGTAGTGTAGAGGATGTATTATTTGGCTATGCTGTTACATGGAAAAAATGAACATAGCTCTTTTGTCCTGATATGGAAGACTATGATTTCTATGAACCGAGTCAAAGGGTATTCATCTAGAGAACTGGTACTCACCATTGTCTTGGCCGAGAATCAGGGAATAAATGCTTCGGAGTCCAAACACATTGAGGAAGTACCAGGATGCAGAACTTACCCTAAGCAAGACAGGATAAAACTTCGAAGATATTATAAAAGTAATTATGTTACCAATTCTCAAGATAAATTAGACTGATGAAACTATATCCAATTGAAATTTTTCTAATAAAGGAAAAAGGACTAAGATTTTGGCAGCTTTTATAAACATATTCATTAGCAAACAAAATTAAAGAAGGCACCATACAAAAAAAACCAGTAGCCTTGCAAACAGTTACTTATTGTAGGCAATTTATTTGCATTTTAACAGGAGAAAAGATGTAAGCCAAAGAAATAAGTGATAATGGTGGCATCTTAGGCCATCAATAAGAGAGTAGAAAATTTTGGTAGAGGAGGGTTTCCCCAACATTATTGATATAACATCTAAGACTTTTCTTCTGATTCAGAAGGCTGACACTATACCTTCTCTTCCTGCATTGTGCTACCTTTGAGAGTTTAGTAGTAGGATGGCCATTGTTATCTCCTCTGCCCCTCATGTCATGGGTACAACAATTCCTTGTGTACCTTGCTGGAAATGAATTAGGATTATCATATAATGTTATGAAATCTTTAAAAGCATGATGGGAGTTTTAAGATGATCCAACACTGAAAGACTGAAAGAATCCCTTTTCCCTTACACACAATAAATTCAGCGTTTAGTAAAAGAATGTTCTTACCAGGATGCATCTAAAGTGAGCAATTCAATTCCTTGCTGTAACATGGGTTTAAATCGAAGGGTCAGAGGAAATGGGACCTTGGCTGTGAAAAAGAAAGAAAAAAGCTCACCAAAATTTCATAAATATTTTCTGCTATTGTATTTTTAGAAAGGCTTAGCTATTAATGTGCACAATATTCTCCTGGAGGATATGTAAAAAATATTCAACACATAAGTTTCTTTGTGAAAACGAATTTTAAAACACTTTTGGTATCTATTTCTAGCAGCTTAAGACATCATTCAACTAAATCAGGTTCTCTTAAGAATAGTTATTATCTCCTTTTGGCAGCAGGGCCTATGATTGCAACTGTGAACCAAAGACTGAAATGAATTTCACTAATCTGTTGAATTTGAAAACTGAACCTATTTTATTTTATTTATTTATTTTTTTGGTGAAAACATAACTGAGAACAGTTATTTTTAAAATAGTGAACTAGTTTAAACCAGAAACAAACTTACATATTTTCTATTGGCCTGGAACACCAAAATATTCTTTGAACCAAACAGATATTTCATTTGGTTTGAATCCCTGTTGAGAAGACAGTCACAAAAAGAATAAAGCTAAACTGGCTTCCACATCATAAATGAGGTACTGGTCTAGGGTGAACTAATAAAAGTGCTGTAGTTTTAAAAGATTGTATTGAAAAAAATTATTAAAATCTATCGATGAACAGATTACATGAACCTTTACCTGTCCTAGGACCTGCATTTACATTTTTCAAACATGGATAAAGGTAACGTGGTATAGTGACAAGAACACTAGCTATGGGTTAAGAAATTCTGTATTTCAATCCCATCTATGCTACTTACTACTTGTCAGGTATTGGTTAAATCACTTCCTGTCTCTGGGACTCAGTTTCCTTATCTGTAAAATGAGGGAGTTGAACTAGATGATGGCTAAGGTTCTCCCCAATGAACTTAATTCAAAGAACTAAAAATTGGTAAGAATCAATTCACATAGCATCCTATGATGGACACTCACTCACTTACTTGTGACAAATCCTGAGAAAGTCATGTTGATCCATCCACCAATAAGAATCATAGGTAGTACATTTGTTACATTTCCTTTCATCATGTCTGTGAGCATGGTGGGATCTAAGAATTAAACAAAAAGACTGATCACTGATGTCTTCTTCTCCCAGGGAATTCAGGATTGTTTTCTAAATGACTATTTAACATTAACTTAATACCTTACATAAGATATTATTAGAAAGGTTATAAATAATTGCTTATCTTTGATTCAAGAAATTAATACAGTAAAAAAGGCAGTCAGCACAAGATCACTTACTCTATTCTTTAAATATCTGTTCAATTTATACTATTCCTAGAGCAATAACACTTAACAGATATTTAATAAATTGAAAATAATAGATCCACTGGACAATTTCTAGTAATCAAAGCATCAGAAGAATGAAATTCCTTATAAGAACTGTGTTTCCTCTCACCAAGTAAAGACTCACTGAATCAAAGATGGTTAGTTTTTTCCAACAATACATTCTATAATACTCTTTCAGAATTTCAAAACTCTTTGCCTCCCACCATTTATTTAAAGTGAGAGAAAGCTAATAAAATACCTGTCATGGGAGATGGAGGTACTACCTTCCTCTTTGTCTTTTTGAAAAATCCATCTTCAGGGTTGTTGAAATAATACTTTCTTGTCAAGAAAGACTAAAAACAAAACACATTAAAAAACCTCACAGACACAAAATTACTGAATATAGATATGCTCTAAAAAGGCTATTATTCATGATAACTATGATTATATGGTATATATTTTGGTGACTCTTCACCAAAATGTCCAAGAACGTTGACCTCCCTCATTTTTTCCCAGAGGTGATGGGACTATGACTGGGGAATAGTTTCACATATAATATCAGATTTAGCTAATGTAATGGTTAGCATTGCTGACCTACTTTCCTTTTCTTTTTCTTAATTTATTATCAAAGGATTTAGCTTTCTGGATTGGCAATGGGGAAATAAAGGAAATTATGGAATTGGAAACAAAATTGGAAATAAAGGTGATGTTAAAAACCAAGAATTAACAACAAATAAATGATAGTGAACACATTTTTTTTTTAAGAGTATGCTGATTTTGGGATGTTCATAATACTCAGCAATGAAGCTGCTATCTGGAAAATCCCATTTTTAAATGAGTTTCCTAAGAAAGACATTGCAAGCAGCAGGAGGACAGGGCTCAGTATCTTTTTGGAAACCATCTACTCTTCCCAGACAGTGCCCTCATAAAACATTCAGAGACAACCATTAGCTGCAAATCAGTCTAGTCAGAGAGATGCCAACAAAAATGATTAAGTACCTGTTTGGGAATGTATTTTCCATTTTCCCTGAGGACTCTACTTCGAATTAAGACTTGACTGGAAAAAAAAAAAAAAAGACAATGAAATTATTAGGATGAAATACTGGAAAAGACTATAAATTTAGCTGTAAAATCCTTCCAAATACAATCTAGGTCTCACTGGGCAATGAAATATGCAGGGGAGGGAAGGGAAAGGAATATGCATTTCTAGAGTACCTACTATGTGCCAGGCATTGTGCTAAGTGTTTCACAAACATTGTATCTGATCCTCATAACAATCCTACAAAGTAGACTTTGTTATCCTTGTTTTATAGTTGAGGAAACCGACGTAAACACAGGTTAATGACTTGCCATGGTCATATGGCCAGTAAATATCTGAGGCCAAATTTGAACTCAGGTCTTCCTGATTCCAGGCCTAACACTTTTTATCCACTATTCCATCTTGCTGTACCCAGGGAAATATCAAAATATAGACTTTGATACAAAATCAATACTAGTACATATTTAATCTAACACACTATAGCAATATCATTTTTCAAAGTGGAAGGGATTGCCTTCCCACTGCTCATTCCTAGGTTGTTATATTACTAATCAAGATTTCTAAAGAAATCAGATTCAGACCTTTCCACAAGTTTTCTATTCCCTTTAAATGGGAGGGAGGGGGATTAGAATGGAGGGAAGAAGGGAAGAGAGATTTTTTTTTTTTTTTCTAAATGGAAAGTAGAATTAGTCATTGCTCAGAATACAGTGGGGAAAGTTTTCAAACAGCCCTATGGAGAAATGCCTACGGAACTTAAGAGCTTTTCCTTGCTGCAAAGATATACTATTATGGCAAACCACATATGGAAATTCCAACAGGATCTATTCTTCCTATTAGGAGAAGCCTGGCTATCAAATTGTACATACATATTCTTTGATCCAGCAGTGTCTCTAATGAGCCTATATAGCCCAAAGAGATCATAAAAAAGGGAAAAGGACCCACATGGGCAAAAATCCTTGTAGCGGCCCTTTTTGAAGTGGTAAGGAACTGGAAATTGAGTGGATGCCTATGAGTTGGGGAATGGCTGGATAAGTTATGGTATATCGATGTTATGGAATATTATTGTTCTATAAGAAATGATCAGTAGGATGATTTCAGAGAAGCCTGGAGAGACTTATAGGAACTGATACTGAGTGAAATGAGAAGAACCAAGAGAACATTGTACATAGCAATTGTACAACACAAGATTATGTGATAATCAACTGTGATGAAATGGCTCTTTTCAACAATGAGGTGAGTTATTCCAATAGACTTGTGATGGAGAAAGCATCTGCATCCTGAGAGAGGACTATAGGTACTGAATGTGGATCACAACATAATATTTCACCTTTTTTGTTGTCATTTGCTTGCTTTTTTTTCTTTCTCTCTCTTTTTTTTTTCTCTTTTTGATCTGATATTTCTTGTGCAGCACAATAAATAAGGACATATGGTTAGAAGAATCTTATGTTTAACCTATATTGGATTACTTGTTGAGAGGGTAAGGAGAAGAGAGAGAGGAAGAAAAATTTGGAACATAAGATTTTGTAAGGGTGAATGTTGAAAACTATCTTTGCATGTATTTTGAAAATAAAAAGTTATTATTTAAAAAAAAAAAAGAGAAGGTTGGTGTTTTTCAGTATCTCACAGTATATAAATAAGGACATACAATATCCTCCAAGAAAAAATACTGAGAGTGGTGTTATTACAAAGAACAGCTGTCATCAGCAAGATGCAAGAGCCAAACATAATAGAATTTCAACAATTCAATTCTAACTAGGTTTTGAGGGATTTCTAAAATGCAATCAAGGGAAAATAAAATCTCAGTTAATCAGAACCCCCATATAAGCAGTGAATGTATCAAAACCCCACGTGTCTAAAAGACACAAATCATAAGAAAGCTATCTATAGCCTGCTTAAGTCCTTTCACCTCTGCTCCAGGTGGTCTTCCAAGTCCCTCATACAAACAAATGCTTATACCTTTGTGATGGCTTATTTATTATTACCTACTTCACCTTTCTCTTCCAAAATATCTCCTTCCATCCTCTAAGTCTATTTATTTATGGTCTCGCCCATTTTCAAATCTCAAGTTCTGCGACAGCTTTGCTGTGGCTCTACATCACAAATAGTATATTATATGCAATTCCAGCATCAAAGTACTTGGAAGAGACAGTTGTACTAGTAGTTTTGATAATGGCTGACTCTTGCTTCTCAAAGGCTATGCCAATGAAGAACAAGCTCTGGCAGGTTCAACCAAAGAAAGAGAAAAGCCCAGATTAGGGATCACATGTCTCAGGAGCTAAGTTCACTAGCCAGAACAAGAAATCTTGCTGGGAACAATTCAAGACTATGAAAGAATAAAACAAAACTGTGATTTGCATTGTTATTGAAACCTTAATCTATTTTTTAAAATATTAAACTGTCTTTCTTCACAAATTGGTTCAACTAAATTGAACACTTCTCACAGATATAGGGCGTACTAATGTCATACTTCCTCTATAATCCATAGCAAAATATTCTTCACACATATGCCAGAAAGATCAAACTAAACCATAACATTGACTACTACTCCACAGAATATAATGTGGGACCTTAAGCCTAAGAGCACAAGAAGCACCTTGTCCACTGACTGTCCTCCCCAGTCCGGCTCCCATTACCATCAGACCTGTTTCCAGTTCAATCCTTGAAGGACTGTCATAGGGGTGGACAACGCCAACTGTCACCAAGAGCTAGTAAGCCTAAAAGCCTCAGGAATAGCACCTCTCCCCCAAACCAGGATTCTTTTTATTCTAATTTTCAATGCCAGAGTCCAACAAAGAGGCAACCTGGCAACTAGGCCCACCAGGATTGCAAGTGGGTGTCTCCTCAGCAAGCCCAGCTACAGAGTTCTCACCATCAAAGTCCTTGGCACTGTTTTGTTAATGAAAATGACACTTTAAAAGCTGCAGTACCATCTGCTTTTCTACTATCTCCCTAAGACCAGGAGGCCTTTTCATCTGACTTGAAGCAGAATCATTCTTTGAGCTGTTCCCTCTATTAGAGCTGGGACTGCCTGGCTTTTCCATCTGTGTATCTGGAGCTTAGCATGTCTTTCACACAAAGGAAGAACTTAATAACTGGATAAATGTCATTTATCCATTTGTATAGCAGATGCTCAGCAGAGGAGAAGAAAGTTGGGAAGAGTTTAGTGCCAGTCTCTATCACCTGTATGCTCTTTGACCCTGGCCCAGGAGTCATTTAATTGTATTTTGTTCAATTATAGGACAAGTCCCAAAACACCTACTTCAGAGTGATTCTGAAGCTCAAATGAGATACTGGATATGAAGTGCTTTACACATTTTAAAGTACTATAGAACCATGAGGTCTTAACCCTTAGTAAGCTCATCTTTTTGGCCCTTTGCCCTTCTTTGCTTACAATCTCTCTCCATGTTGTTTCCACCTATGAGACTATTAGTGGGCCAACCTCTTAAGTTAGCTAGAGACCTGGGAGTTTTACCATTCCTTAATATTGACTTGATCATCAAAGTCATTTCTTTTTTCTGAAAAGCCTTTTAGATTCTTCTTTCTCTTCTCATTCATCAGATAGCCCACAAAAGACTCCTCCTGCTAGGTTCTTCAAGCTGTTCTTCCTGGCCCCTATACACAATCCTTGTGTCTCTGTGTCTTCTTTTGCTTGGGCTATTCTCACTGCCTAGAAACCTAGCTTCCTATACTACAAGTCCCAAAGCTAGACCTCCTTTCAACATTCTATCCTCTGCAAACTTCTCTATCAAGTTTTTTCAATTACCCTGGCTCACAAAGATCCTTCCCTTTTTTGAACTCTTACTGCACTTCTAATCGGCACAAGGCAGTTTAGCACTTAATTGCTTTCTAATTATTTCACATCTGTGAGTCTGGTCTCCCAAGCCAGATGGTAATCTCAAGGGCCAAAAGCCTTCTTTTTTTATCTTTAATAATGTTGGGCGCGTGCGTGCGCGCGCGCACACACACACGGTTCAAAACTTAGTTAACATTAAGATCAAAATATTTAACTTCTTCAGTTATCATACTGAATCCAGTTAAAGACAGATTCTCATTTGCAGCATTGAAGCTACTGCTTTTCCTTAATTTAAGTATTTAAAATTCTATTCACATGGACTAATACAAATTAATTTTCAAAGATTAACTTTTTTTTTTGCTCTGCAATCTAGAACCACAGATGTTTAATGTCTCCTTGGAAATTAAAATAAACTGGAAACAGGTCATAGAAGTGGTGGTCATGGGGAAAAAGAGAGAAAAGAAATTTATTAATCTTCATATCTCAGCACCAAGGATAAGATTCTGTATAATAATACTTGAATGTTTACAGAATGGCAAGTTAAAATTACAGAAGGCATGAGGAAGTAGAAGAGTTAATGAACATACACAGGATCAGAAGTATGGACATACAATAACCCACCTCTCCCCTCCCCTCCACTCCAGCATATCAATTAAATTTATCACAACACATGGTAACAGAGTTTTCATGACAACAGAAGACCTCAACTATGACAAGTTTTGCAGAATGTATGTCCTATAACTTTTTTTTTTTTTTAAACAAGTTGTTTTCTGGATATATATTAGAGTTTCCCTAATAATTCTAGAAGATGTAGAACTTCCATGAGTAAAAAAACAAGCAAAAGTGTATTTATAAACCTATCATTTTCCTCAATCCAGGTAACCTGTAAATGTTTCTTTCTGTTAGACAACTTTGCCGCCTATGCCACATGGACAGTTGACTCAGATTCACTGAAGCAACAGTGCCTTTGGCAATAACACCTAAATTTGTGTATGGGTGGGAAGAGAGACTTTTCTTTTCACCAAATATGGTCAGGTACAGAGTGGCCCTAAATTGAGAATGTCACACAATCCTTCTTGAAACTCAAACCTAATCTAATAAAGCACTGGTAGAGGTAGTGGTTGAGTAATGACAACTTTAACAAAGCAGATTTGGCTACTCATTCTCTTCCAAGTCCTCTTCTTCTTTCTGGTACAAATGTACTTTAAGATTTCTGTTTTTCCCTGGGCACCAACAATTGGCAAAAGTACTTCCTGTTTCCCAGCTTTTTTTCCTTTTTGTTCTTGCTTAATCATGTTGGAAAGATTTGGCTCAAGATTGTCTCTTTTTGCCCAGCAGACAAAAAAATTCCCTAGGGAGTTTTCTCATCATTCTTTCATCTGAAATGTCTCTTTTGTGCATTTCCATAAAAATTTTTTTTAAAGCATCAGCCAGTCTAAGTAAAGTCTGCCTTCTGGACCAGTCATTTTCTTTGTACTTTTTTTTTTATTTTTATTTTTTTACAAGAGTGTTTATGAACCTCTCTATTTTCTATACTTTTCTTGTTTGATGGTAATCCAAGTAGCAACCAAACCATATTGGATAGCATGTTGTTTTATGGCATGTATAGCCTGAAGTCTCTACTATTACTGACCTGATTTCATACATAAACTAGAAAATAAAAAAAACCTCCCTTATTCCACCTCTCAGAGCCTTCCCATATATTCCCCAAATCACTTCCCCCCCCCCTTTTCTCTTTAAGATCCAACCAAGCTCTCCTTAACCTACCAGGACTGAATTACAATGACTTCCCAGGGCTTTTTCAGATCTAATTTTATGATCCTAAGCTCCTTGCTCTGCAGCTCTCTCTCATTCTCTCTCTGCTTATTTTAGTAAAATGGCTTGACAGCCTCTTATTCATTTAGTCCGAGAGGTTCATTTAAAATTTAAATCAATGAAATGTTGACTTCAATGCAAGACAAGCATCAATACATTTTATAGTTCCATTAATATTGGTTACATAATTACTGTGGAGCTCATAGGGAGACATACAAACAAAAAATACATTTAAAAAATTCTAAATAGAAAATTATCATATCCTTAGTGGTAATGAAATTCTGTCTCTCATGGCCTATCATAAATAAAGTCACCAATCCCCAGAATTAAGCTGAACATTTTCAAAAAGTTCATATCTAAAGGACTCAAGGCTATGGAATTCAAACAGGCCATAAAAAGACATTAATTGAAGTATTATATATATATATATATATATATATATATATATATATATATATATATATATAAATTTTATAATTATAACATTTTTTATAACATTATCCCTTGTACTCCCTGCTGTTCCGAATTTTGCCCTACTTCCCTCCACCCCCTCCCCTAGATGGCAAACATTCCCATACATATTAAATATGTTATACTATATTCTAGGTACAATATATATGTGCAGAACCGAATTTTGTTATTGTTGTTGTTGCAAAGGAAGAATTGGATTCGGAAGGTAAAAAATAATCTGGGGAATGCCCATCAATTGGAGAATGGATGGGTAAATTATGGTATATGAAGGTTATGGAATATTATTGCTCTGTAAGAAATGACTAGCAGGAGGAATACAGAGAGGCTTGGAGAGACTTACATGAACTGATGCTGAGTGAAAAGAACAGAACCAGAAGATCGCTGTACACTTCAATGCTGTATGAAAATGTATTCTGATGGAAATGGATACCTTCAACATAAAGAAGATCCAACTCACTTCCAGTTGATCAATGATGGACAGAAATAACTACACCCAGAGAAGGAACACTGGGAAGCTAATGTAAATTGTTAGCACTACTGTCTATCTACCCAGGTTACTTAAACCTTCGGAATCTAATACTTAATGTGCAACAAGAAAATGGTATTTACCCACATATATTGTATCTAGGTTATATTGTAACACATGTAAAATGTATGGGATTGCCTATCATCGGGGGGAGGGAGTAGAGGGATGGAGGGGATAATTTGGAAAAATGAATACAAGGGATAATATTATTTTAAAAAAATTACTCATGCATATATACTGTGGGAAAAAAAATTCTAAATTTAAAAATAAATAAATAAATAACCTGGGGAGGGGGAAAAAAAAAATGCTAACAGTTTACACTCATTTCCCAGTGCTCCTTCTCTGGGTGTAGCTGATTCTGTCCATCATTGATCAATTGGAGTTGGATTAGCTCTTCTCTATGTTGAAGATATCCACTTCCATCAGAATACATCCTCATACAGTATCATTGTTGAAGTGTATAATGATCTCCTAGTTCTGCTCATTTCATTCAGCATCAGTTCATATAAGTCTCTCCAGGCCTCTCTGTATTCCTCCTGTTGGTCATTTCTTACAGAACAATAATATTCCATAACATTCATATACCATAATTTATCCAACCATTCTCCAATTGATGGGCATCCGTTTATTTTCCAGTTTCTAGCCACTACAAAGAGAGCTGCCACAAACATTTTGGCACATACAGGTCCCTTTCCCTTCTTTAGTATTTCAATAAGTATTTTTTAAATAGCACAGAGAGTAAGAGAGACAAAAACATTCTTCAATATGGACTAAAAATAAACTCTCATGATCTTGGGGCTATGGGCACAATACATCTTATTCTTAAAATTGCACAATTTTTTGGAAACTTTTCACCAAACTTAGAACAAGATACAATCTAAACTACTCCTCAACCAACTGCTGTTCAGTGATAGAAGCCAGATAATCTTTTTTTTTTTTTTTTGGGGGGGGGGTAATATCCTAAACAAAAATGTCTTATTAGCAATGTAATTAATTAAAGCTAATTATTCCAACTGAATGAAAAAATATAACTGCTGCAGTTTCTGTCCCCAAACTCTCTTTGTGCCACTTTCTCCAATGCAATCTCCAATACAAATCCATCACGTTGAGAAGTTCCCTGTTTCTGATAGAGAACTAATATCTTTCTTTTTGCTCAGCTTCAGAACCTTTCAATTATTCTTGATTTTCCCTTTTCCCTTACTAAACACATCTAAACAGTTGACAATCTTGTTGATTACAAAAAGTTTCTTGCATCTAGTCACACAGCCTCAATCCTAAATCAGCTCAAGCATTACCTTTTGCTGGGACAATTCCAAGAGCCTCCTAATTTATCTTTCTCCCCTGTCAGTCCCTCCTATCTTCGATTCATCTTCCATACAAATATCCAATTAATATCTCTAAAACACAGATTTGACTATGTCAGTCCTCTGTTCAAAAATCTCAAATAATTTGCTTTTGCTTCTAGAACAAACTGAAAATATTCCTCATGACCTTTCAAGCCTTCCATAAGGCTACCTACTTACTTATCTTTTCAATTTTATTTCACATTATGTCCTTTCACTCTCCATTCCAGTGAAACTGATCTATAAGCAGTTGCCCAAACATATGACATCTCCTGCCTCAATGACACAGAAGTGGTCCCCCAGAACCTGTAATACACTTTTTTCTCAATTCCCTTCATAGAATCCTAGTTTCTATTGAGACAGTTCAGGTGCCACCTTTCTTGATTCCTTCCAGTTGTTAATATTTTCTCTTTCTCTTTTGAAATTATTTTGCATTTATAGTATAAGTAATATGCTCTCCTCTTCTCTTTAACCATAAACTCCCTGAGAGCAAAAATCGCTTTGTTTTCATCTTTGAATCCCTAGTAGCCAGAGAAGAGCTTAGCATATAAGTCTAATAAATGTTTGTCAAATTCTTGGCTTGAGTCTCTTCTCCCTGTCCCCTTCACACTCTTTGGTAAATATGAACCTCTGTGGGGCACAACTAGACATTGGAATTAGTATCCTGTGATTGCAGTGTCACTCAGGGACTGGGAAGAGACAATAACAAATCTGACAAAGGGTAACTGATGGAAGGATTTCTTAACACTATCTTCTTCTTCCCCTTCCCCTACATTTACAAGTCACTGAGCCAAAAGAGGCTAGAGTATCTTAACGGGAAAGGTAACAGTAACAACAAAAAGTGAAACATCCTGGCTATAATACCCCTATAAATTAAGGAATACAAGCTCCTCGCTTAAATTAATTGCTCTCTTAATTACTTAGGTTTTATCTGGAAGTAGTTACAATTCAGAGCTTCCTTTCGGAACCAGTTCAACTGACACCCAACCATCTGAAACTATTTTAACTTCATGTTCCTAATGGAACGGCTATTTCTGGCAATGGCTTGTAAGTAGATGAGATAGTGATTCCAACCTGCTGGCTTCAGAGTTGCTTCAGAAACTACAGGGTCATAAAATGTGAGTTACAGCAATGTTTGATATAATCTCATCAAACCCTCTCTTATAGAGGTTGAAGTTTATACTCCCACAAGTGATTTAAGCACCTTTTACAAGGTCATACACTGAATTCTAGGCAGATTATAGAATGACATAGATATGTTATGTCCTTCAACTGTGTCTGACTCTTGGTGACCCTATTATTGGACTTCTCTTTTCCATCCAGTGGTTAAAATGCAAATAGAAGTTAGGTGACTTCCCTCGGATCACACGATTAACAGTTTTGAGGCTGTCTCTGAACTCAGGTCTTCCAGACTCTATTCGAAGCATCACTCTGGCTTGCCCTCCACCCTCTAGTTTGTGTTAAAATTCACAAAGAATTTCCCACAACAATCCTGTCAGGTAATGCGTTTCAAATATTCACACCTTTTTTTTTTCCCCCAAATAAATAGCAATTTAACAATTATTTAACACTGTGAGTACATGGCTCTTAATATTTAATTGCAAAAAATGAAGAAATGAATGCTCAAGTGAGTAAAGTCATTCACCCGGAGCTGAGCGGCTCTCGGGACTCCAGGTCTGGGGCTCTTTCTCCCGTACCACACTGCTTTACTTTTCACAGAAGTTCTTTTTTCTTGGATTTATGTTGAGGATTTATATTTATGAGGTCAATTCATTCAGCTTTCTGGCAGCTGAGACCTAACTCAATGGCCAGAAAGTCTATTTTGAGTTTTCCTACCTGCTTTTTCCACTTTGACAACTACAAAAGGAAGGTGTTCAGGGGTCCAGGGATTAAAACCTAACTGGGAAATGTTTAACAAAATAAATAAAAACACAATACAGATAACACCGGGAAAGCTCTTCCTGAACTTAAGGGGGGGGAGGGGAGAGGAAAGAGAAGATGCTTGGGATGATTAGGAGAAATTAACGAAATGCCTCAAATGTCCCTTGCCTGTGACTTCTTCCTCGGCCCCTCTGGCCAAAGGGGCTTTCTCCACGTTCAGAAATTCCCGGATCGACTTTGGCCTTTAGGAGGCATTTCTCCACCCAGCTGTGTTTCAGTACTGACATTTACGTTACTTATTCTACGTGAGGCCGAGATTCCTAAGGCAAAAGCCACGCTGATTCATTTTGTGGCGCACTCAGTACCTGGGCAGTTTTGCTCACACTGCTTTCACGGGATAAGTTTTATCCCCGAGGAGGCCTTTCTGGCCCTGACCTCTGTATTTTCGCCAGAGCGTAAGCTCCTCGAGGGCGGGGTGCCTGGAGCTCGGCGGCGGCGCGGTATTCAGCAGGCGCCTAATCCTGGCCTCCCGTCTTCTCCAAGAGGAGAGACAAGGGAGGGGCGGGGGGAAGAGAGTGGGTCTGGGGGCTCGGGTTAGGAGGCCTCCACCTCACCTGTCGGACACCTGCTCCTGGGTAAGCTTCTTGTCACTCTGCAGGAGGATGGACACATAGTGGCGGATCATCCCCACGAAGAAGGTGATGAAGACGATGGGCAGGACCACCCAGAGGCGGATGTTCGAGTCCAACAGCAGCTCGGGCTCCGCCATCGTGGCTGGGGAGGGATGTCCGCCGGGGCCTGCGGCCGCTTCTTAGCCTTCTTCCCCGTAGGGGCTCCGAGGGCGAGCACCCGCGACCTGGGCTCGTACTCCTCAGTAGCCCGAGCTCCCTCCGCCAGCCCGCCGCCCGCCCGCTCGCTCCTCTGCCCACCCCCGAGAGTCCCCCGGGCCGCGTCCGGCCCGCAGTGACGGCGCCCACCGATGGCGTCACCGAGCGGCGGAAGACCCGCCCCTTCCGGCGACGCCGTCTTGAGGGGCGTGTCGGGCGGGAAAGTCGAGCGGAGTGGAAGCTGGAGCGGGCGGGCGGGTGAGTGAGTGAGTGAGAGAGAGGGGACGCGGGGACCCGTAGCCTCCGGCCTTTGCTGACCAGACCCGGCAGTGCCCGCGGAGCCGATGGCGGCTCCGCCTAGGTGCGGGCGCAAAGACTCCCAGGGTCTCCAGCTCTCGGGCTCGGGGACGCGGTCAAGACAGAGTTCCCTGGGCCGCTGGTGGGGGCAGGGCGGGCGGCCTGGAACAAGCCCCGGACCCTCCGAGGGCCTGGGTTCGAATCCAGCTCCAGTTTTTCGAAGGGTCCCACTCCTCTTTCAGCTGCTAGCGCCCCTCCCACATGCCTTTATTAATAATACCCAGCCCTGACTACGATAATGGGTAACATCGCGAACTATTGTGCCAGGCCCCGTGTTAAGCGCCTTACCCTCGCTTTATCAACGTAGTGAGAAGTAGGGGCTTTTATTCTCCCCATTTTACAGATGACTAAACTGAAGTGAGGACAGGTGAAGGGACCTGCTTCAGGTAACGTTAAGTGGGGAAGGGGGAAGAGGGTAGAATTTGAATCCAGGACTTTCAGGCTTCAGGCCTTGTGCTATCTTCTCACTGCCATCCAGCTGACCCTGTGCCTTTTTCCCGTAAGGTCTCGACTCCAGATTAGTGTTTTTTATGCTGAGGCAATTGGGATTAAGTGACTTGCCCAGGGTCACAAGCTAAGAAGTGTTAAGCGTCTGAGGACGGATTTGAACTCAGGTCCTCCTGACTTAATGGCTAGTGCTCTATCCACTGCGCCCCCTAGCGGCCCCATGATCGCAGTATTTTAAAAAAATTATTCAGTTAACCTGTAAGCCAATTTTTGCTTAATGAATGAATGAAGAATTAAGCATTGGCTATACGCCAGTGTGGGGATAGAATGGAAAAGTAAGCCAGTCGTGTATGTAACGGGACACTTGTTAGGAGGGGTCTTCCCCTAGCTGGAGCACAGGCTGTTTTGTGTCCATTATGACTTTGTATCTCCAGCAGATAGCGCAGTGCCAGGCACACGTGTGGAATGAATGATTGAACTGTATACGGCTTAAAACTGCACTAAGACTTGGGAGTAAGAGTTTGTGTATGTGCCCATCTATATAAAATAAACATGTGCATACTCATAGTACCTATGTCCCCAAATAATCACATGCATAATATTTTTGACACTGGGATTATGTGTCTTTGTATCCCCTGCAGCCCCAGGAGACAGGCAGACAGAGCTTCCAAAGTCCTATGTACTATAGGACTTCCAGGACCATGTACAACTGAGCTGCAGAGAGTACAAAGATATAGTCTGTGTTCTCAAAAATCTTATGTTCCATCAATATCTTAATAGTAATTGACAGCCTGCTTAAAGTAAGAATGTGATGTGCCAAGTAGATGCAGAGTAATGAATACCAGTCATATAGCTAACTTGTCAAGAAAACCTGAGTTCCGGTTTGGTCTCAGACAGCCCTGTGACTTGGAGCAAGACACTAAACCTCTGTTTGCCTTAAT
Organism: Sminthopsis crassicaudata; assembly: GCF_048593235.1. Classification (NCBI taxonomy): domain Eukaryota; kingdom Metazoa; phylum Chordata; class Mammalia; order Dasyuromorphia; family Dasyuridae; genus Sminthopsis; species Sminthopsis crassicaudata. The sequence goes on along the minus strand of NC_133617.1, from coordinate 705,797,137 downwards.
CCACCGGAGAAGGAAGTGACAAACCATTCCAGTATCTTTGCCAAGAAAACCCCATGGACAGTATTGTCCTGCTGTGATTCAGGGATCCTACTGAGCCGCAATGAGTTGTAACCAAAAAATCATATCCTGCTATTTTGCCTGAGGGTAGTCCCTGTCCTACATGAAATCATTTTATAGTCTAATATTGGTTAGGGAATTAAAACTTCTGAAAGTATTCATAGTGTAAAAGAGGAGCCTGGAAATGGCCATGCTTAATTCAAAGGAATGAAGTTGTGGAGGTCAACAGGACCTTGATATGGATTTTTAATTCATTTAGTTCTTTCACTGTTTCGTTACCTTGGACAAATCATTGTAATTTCCTCATCTATAAATCCTTAATTTCCTCATCTATAAAAAGAAGGGGATTTAGTAATACTGCTTTCTTGTCTTTCCTTGGATACAATAGTGCATCTCCTAGCTTCATGCATTTTTACTGGTTATACTCATGTCTGGAATTCTCTTTCCTTATCTCCTTCCCCTGGCTTCTTTCAGTTTCACTTTCTGCAAAAAGCCTTTTCTAGTCTTTAATTTTAGTGCCTTCTCTAACATTGTCTCCTTTTTATCCTGTACATATCTTATTTGCAGTTATTTGCATATTGTCTTCCCCGATAGAGAGCCTTAAGAACAGGGACTGGTTTTTCTTTTTAAATTTTGTTTTCCTTTCTATTCTCTAGCACTTAGTACAGTGTCTGGAATATTAGGAGGGAAGTGGGGAAAGGTTTCTTCTAGCCGTGTAGTCTATATTCTTATTCTAGACTTTTCTTAGTGGGGAAGTTTTATCTCTATACCTGCAAAAACATTTTTCCAAAAATCTTTAGTGTGTAGTGCACTGTATTTGGGACTCCCACATGTGTACTAAGGATATCCTGAGAAGCCAGCATGCCCCTACTTTTTGTTACTTAAAATAAAGGGCACCCAAAAGGAGAGCATGTAGATAATTGTAATTTTTGTAGTACTGGGAAAAGCTTGGAGTCACAATTAACTAGGATTTAGATAGGTTTGATGTAAGACTAAAACCCATTTGGTTCTGGGAAACATTTTTCCTTTGAGATACAACTTTGTTTCGGAATTCAAAACCTATCTGGAAGCTAACTTTTCCTCTTTGACATTATTTTATTATAGGAAGTGATTTTTGGCTGTCGAAGATATTGTCCACAATGTTTGGGAAAAGAAGACTGTCGAGACCTGAAGACAGAAGGAGCCTAACAGATGATTACGCCAGTGTGTGAATAGTTACTCATTTCATTCAGGAAGTATTTAGAATGGGTTTCCACTGGCAGTGGTTGGGCAGAGCCGGAGGGCTTGGCTAGGAGGATGTCATATAGAGACTCTGTGTGTCAGGATCGAGGTTTCACTAAATGCTTCTATTGAAACTTGGGTTTATGTCATTCCATTTATTGAGCCACTATTTTGACAAAGCTGCTCTATGTTTGGTGTTGAAAAGGATGTAAAAATATAAAACATAGTCTCTGTCCTCCAGAAGTTTGTAATATAGTTAGAAAGACAGCTTTTTATTTAGAAAAATGATTTCTTTATCTAAAACTGTTAAGTAACAATACCAGGAATTAAGTGCTAAGTAAGAAGTGGTAGACAATAGCTTTGGTTCAGTGTACATATTCTCTAAAAAAGGTAGCTCTATCTATTGATTGTCCAGTTTTGTGATTATAGAGCTTGTTATCTTGTCTAGTTTGGGAAATTTGTGGCTGACTGACCAATTTATTGGTTGGAAATATGTATTGGATTCCCATTAGTATACTTTCAGAAACATTTCCAAATGTAAAAAATTAATAATAATGAATTTTTTGTTTTGGTAACAGAAAATTTGGTGACCTATCACCTTTATTAAAAATAGTATTTTTTAGTAAATTAGTAAAAGTAGTGTTACAAAGGTATTTCTGATTGAAAAGTGTTTAAATCTAAATGGGAATAACCTAAGTTGTTTAACTAAAAGTAAATGGGCTGCTTAGATAATGCTATCTGATACTGCCTTTCTGTATTGACTTTCTTGGGAAGAGACCAGGGTTTAGCAGATATGCAGTAAATAAATTTTTGTCTCATTTCTTGTATTCATGTTTATTTTTGTTGAAAGAGAGAGGATGGAAATCATGACTGGATGGATCTATTGGTCATAGCAACATTTTTTTAAAAAATATTTTTAAGTTTTTCAGCATTTAGTTTTCAATTTTGCTTAGAGGATGAAGTAGAAGAAAAAGAAAGATCTAGAAAAGGGAGGAGTGAGAGGAGAGGCAGGTCACATGTTACTTCTAGTTTTTACTGCTTATTCAGTGTTTTGTATTTCTGTTGAAGTCAGTCTGAATTCTGAACATAAAAAAGACAAATCCACATTTCTTATATTTATCTTTAAACATTGGTGTTAAGTAGAAAAATTTTTGTAATTTTTTCACTGCAAATTTTATGCAGTTGTAATTCCTGGGTAAAAATGAACAAGTGGAAGAATCATATTCATTGGTGTAATTTTTCCTTTTTCTATGGTGATTAGCTACTTTTATATTTGGAGGTTTTATGAAGTATCTATTGTTTTTGGAGGATACTATTGAGGTTCTTTTTTTGTTTGCATTTATCATCTGCTTCTCTGTTCATGGAATCTATATTTCTTTCTTTCTTTCTTTTTTTTTTGAAGCCAAAAAAAATGAAGCAAGTAAAAAGCCAAGGAAATCACTTGGTCAGAATGAAGTAGTAGAGAATGATAATACTTTTGTAAAGCTTCTCAAGACAGCTGGAGTTACTCTTAAAACTGGGGAAAAGCAAAATCAACTAGGTAATATTCTTATCTTTGCTGTCATATTGCAATTATGGGGGGTTGGGGATGGGGTAGGATTAAGCTATATGCTTTTGAAATTTAATGCCATAAAGATTAGAAAAGACTGGGAAGAAGTGGGAGAGATTAAAGAAAATGCTATCAGTCAGGGATCAGTAGAGAATTGTTTTCCAGAAGGTATTCTCTACATCTTTTTAAAAAAAAAAAAAAAAAAAAAAAATTGTCTTTTTTTTTTTTAAACAAACCTGACATCAAAAAACATAAGCATTTCCTTATATAAAATACAAACAAAAGGATTGTATATGATTCTGTGAAAATCTGTTTACAAATAGGTTTTTAAAGTATGTATCAATTTAGTGATAGTGATACAAAAAAAATTGGTGAAATATTTTTTTAAAATACAAAAAACCCTGCAAAAATAGCCTTTGTATAGTACTTTAAAGTTCACAAGGTTCTTTATATGCCTCATCTGATTTTCACAATAATCCTGTGAATAAAATGCTATTATAATTGCTGTTTTGCAGATGAGGAAACTAAGATTAAGAGGTTTAGTGATTTGCCTCAGATCATATAGCAAGTGACTGAGGGAAAACTTAACTTCCTGCTTCTAAGTCTAACACTGTCCACTCTGGCCATGTACCTCAAAAATGTTAATGATTGTTTGCATTTGTTAAATTCATAATAGGATAATAGGGTAGTACTTGGAACATTCAGCCTTAGATTGTCTAACCCCTATTGGAGAAAAGGGAGTCCCAGAAAAATGGAAGATCCTGATGTTGTTTTGTAGCATTAAAACTTCAGTGGGAAAAGATATTTTATGTGCATAAGTTCATTGAGCACTTGTTAATCTAGCAATACCCAGCTTTTTATTAAGAATACTGCTAATAGTAATGCTGATGAATAGTGCTTCTGTTAAGCTAAAAGATTCTCTTGGTCTATTTAGGACAGAAATATGCGACTTGTAAAAATTAATGGCATTAATGGAGGGTTATAGAACTTGAAATAATACTCTACATTAAAGATAATCTGCTTGAAATTTAATTTAGTTATTGATTCTGATATCAACTTTGTATTTCTTATTCTACAGCTGTGGATCAAGTAATTTTCCAAAAGAAGCTCTCTCAAGCTTTGAGGAAACACCCTTCTTATCCCAAAGTATGTATTTCTTATTCTGACTTTTCTATTTTTACTAGCAGCACTTTACACTGAAGTCCAAAAGCTTGAATAAAACTGTTGTAGTGTTGAGATATGTTAGTGACATTTTGCCACCGACTAAAGGACTCTGTATCAGTTGTTTTTGACCTTTCTTTTGTAATAGACCCTTTTAATAGTCTAGTTATGCCTGGGGACTTCTACTGAGAATGATGCTTTTAAATGCATAAAATTATCATATATATATAGCCTTACAAAGAATACTACTTATATTGAAATACCTTTTCCAGGGGCAGCTTAGTAATTCAGTGGATAAATCAAAGGCTCTGGAGTCAAAAGGATCTGAGTTTAAATCTGGCCTCAGACTCTGGGCAAGTCACTAAAGCCCAGTTGCAATCTCTTTTAACCCTTCCCCCCAAAACCCAAGAAATTCAATTATTAATTAAAAAAAAAAAAAACAACAATTTTGTGGACCTCAGATTAAAAACCTTTGCTCTAAATCAGTGGTTCGTTTGTTCAACGATTAAAGTCCTACGTGATCTGAGTTCAGACTGGAGAAATCCAGGTTGGTTTCTATCTGTAACTAATTTCTCCCAGTACAAAAGGACAAGAGAAATGGGGCCAGCATTCCTAATGAGCCCTAGAACTAACATATAAGTTTATTTCCTTTTCTTCTTTTCATGAAGGCAGTAGAAGAATTTATTGGTGGCCTGGAGTCCTACATAGAAGATCGAGACTGTTTTAGGAACTGCCTCTTGTCTTGTGAACGACTACAGGAAGAGGAGACAAGGTGTGGAAAACTAGATGTAGCTGGCATAGTTGAGATAGGACTAGGGCACAGTATCTCCCTGGAATAAAAGAAGAAATTTAATAATTTTTTGAAATTTCATCGTAAGTTACATCTCCTTCCCTACCCACAGTCCAGCTTCTAGGTTATAAGACTGTGAGGACTGAGCCAGAATTTTTCTAGAATTCTTTCAGTAAGACAGTGTGTGTTTGTGCTAACACAGTATATCAGCTATTCTCTGGTTAAGAGTTATCTTTTTGTTGCTCATCCTTTAGAGTGGAGTCTGTGTTTCTCTTTTACAGCATGGCCACTCCTTACTATAAGAGCCTCATTAAACTGTTGCTGGGGATTGACAATTTACAGGTGAGATTTTGAGTTTTTTCCCCCCCAAATAAAAATTTTTAAAGGACTATAGTTTATGTCAATCTAGTATAAATGACTCAAATACTGTCAAGAAATGGATTATATTAATGATATTGGCATGTTCAACTGTTATATGGCCTTGTCCAAAGACATAAATGATAGGACAGATAGAAGGCAGATTTGGAGATTGCTGAAGACATGTGAAATTCTTCAGCAGCATAGAAATAATTAAACTTCACACCTAGTTAGTAAGAACAATTAAAGTAGGCAGCTACTAGATAGCATTTCTCCAGATACCATTCTCCTATGCTTATTAGCCTTGCAGTATTCCAGGACCTCTAGGGTCATGACTAACTCCCAACCTCAACTGAACTTATTTTAAAAGTTGATTGGGGATACATTTTGTACCATGTGCCCCCAGCACAACTTAAGGCTATGCTGCTGCTTAACTTGGATCTAATTCTAGTGGATAAATTTCTGGGCCTTACAACTGGTGATTGGCTATTTTACCCAATAGCCTTCTCTATTCCCAAGTCTCTGTTGTCCTGATTTCTCTTACTTCTCAGTTTCTCAGCTTTGGGTTTCATGCATTTCTTCCAACTCTCCTCTTCTACAGCAATTTTTTCTTCTTCCTTTATCCTTATATTTTTCATCCTATTGGAAGTCCTGAGCATGATTTAGTCAATGTAATTCTTCAGTGGAGAATCTCAGAATTGGAAAGTCCTCAGAGGTAATGCTTGAACATGAATCTGCTGTATAGCACACCCAATATGGGGTCCATCTATAATTCTTCACTCTGCTGTTCAGAACCAAACAAATATGACTAATTACTCCTCTCCTTGACTCATAACTCTTCAGATATATTTTTTTTGTCCTTAGTTAAGCTTCTTGTTATTACCTGATTGCTGTTTTAAATATGCCATCAACTGAATTTGCAGTTAGTACTGTTACTGCTCAATATTATTTTGAGTGTCTAGCTGTTTATGATACTTTGTTGGTCATTAGAACAAATTACAGGTGCTTACTGTTTTTTTTTTTTTTTTTAAGCTAGATATTTTTCTGAGATATTTAAGAAGAGCGTCTCTGATGGTTCAACTGGGGCTTTCCTGGGCTTATTAAGGAGCGTTGGTGACACTGGTCACTATAGGTTTTCTTTTAATGTTTTGGAGTAGTCTAACTTATTACCTAAATATATATTTTTTACAGCCTGCCATTATCAGAATCTTATTTGAAAAGTTGCCAGAGTTTCTTTATGAGAGGTAAGTGGCAGATGTACAGAGAGACCTAGTGTGACCTGGAAAGGAGTCTCCTCAAGGAAGCAGTCTCAACTTTCCTGAATGTCATACTTAGTAGAAAAGAAAACTTCTGTGTCATATTAGGATTTTCTGTTCTTATTAAAAAAAGGCTAAAAATCCTTGTGTTTTCCTATTCTGACATTTCAGCACTAATAATGATGGACTCAACATGCCTCGACTTATTATCAATCAGTTCAAATGGCTTGACAGGATTGTTGATGGCAAGGTATACTTTATGGTCATTTTAATTTATTTTCTAGTTATGTGTAAGGATAGATTAAAATTAATTTCTTTTCTAATCTACAAACTTTTTTTTTCTTCTTCCCAACTCTCTTCTCCTTTAGGGAGAGAGAAAGAAAACCAAAACTCTTATAACAAATATGCATAATCAGATCAAGTAAATTCCCATATCGTCCCTATCCAAAAACTTTGTAATTTGCAGTTGGGGTTTTTTCCCTTTAGCTACTTTTTTAAAAAAATCATTTCCTTTTTTCCATATGTTTAGTTTATTGAGAAATGATCATTGAGAATGACGATGATGGTTAACTTTTTACAATATTCAAAAGAATTTTTGTTAGCATATGAGTGATTAGATTTCATTACCTAAGGGATAGAAATTTGAAAAGTAATTGGTTATTTTCAATTTTTACTATAAACTTAATACAAAGCAGTCTAATAAATATAGAAATAAGGAATTTTTAATCTTGAACATATGATAAAATATAAATGAAAGCAAAAAAAAAAATTGAATAACATCCTGCAGTTCTTTCATATTTCTTCATATGCTTCATGTATAGCATTTATATAGCATTTAAATGTCATTTTGTATAATTAAACTTAATATATCTTCTGTTACAAATAGGTAATGTTTAAGTGCTTTTATAAAGTACATAGAAGCCTACTCAACTGTGATAGTGTAGTCTTTTTTAAAAATCGTATTATTTTGTATGTGTACTTGTTATCTTTGTACAAGTTATTCCCATTTTCCCCAAGTGAAATGTAACATGAGCTCATTGAGATCATTGCCTAACTTGTTTTTATCTTTGTAAGTCCTATGTCTGGTACATAGTAGATATTTAAAGATATATTGAATAAATGGAATCCTATCCTGGGCATTGGGGTATGGCATAGCTGTAACCTGGGAATTGGGACTTAGTAAATGTGTGTGGCCCACTAGCCAGAGCTTGGTAAAAGTGGTATAGCAGTTTGAAACTGGGGTAGTTTAATTCACTTTAATTTGTTGTTTCAGTATGATGTAGGTTTGCCTGTGGATGATTAGAAGTGTGACAACCTTAGAATAGAAGTTGGGTCTGGGCTATGACACTTGCCTGGGTTCCAAGATTGCTGGAGCCTTAGTTTAGAAATCTGGGACTAATGGCATTATTTACCAACAATACCAGGTAAGGTAGAGTTTTAACTAAGGCATTAAGTGGTGATTAGATGAAAGGATTGTCCACTTGTCCGAACCAGGCAGGAGTAGAGGGTCCCCAGAAGTCTGAGGATGGTGATGTCTTGGAACCCAACCCCATAAATGGTAGCCCAAGATATTTTGGTCCCTTGGAGGGACTGCCTTTGATTGGAGGATCCAATAAAGCCCCAATCCAGTATTCAGGTTTTATTGAAAATATATCCTACTGGCCCTTGCCTGATATCTTCATGGTTGGATCCTTCTGGAGAATTCTAGCTAGTAGTCAGGGGAAAAAAACAAGTATGGCTTGAAGTTCAGGCATAAATAGAAACATCAGGGTAAGAAAGATATACTTTGGGATGAAACATTTAACATGTATGAAAGCTAATAATGTGCAAAGGACAATCTAGATCAGTGGTCCTCAAACTTTTAAAATAGGGGGCAGTTCACTGTCCCTCAAACTGTTGGAGGGCCGGACTATAGTAAAAACAAAACCTCACACTCTGTCTCTGCCCCTCAGCCCATTTGCCATATGGCGGGCCGCATTTGCCCCACGGGCCGTAGTTTGAGAACCCCTGATCTAGATGTGAAGTGTACTACAAAACAGAACGTTGTCTTTGTCTTTAACAATCTTAGTCTTACATAGAGATAAGACATATAAATAACTATAATACAAATATCAATAGCATAACACAAAGCTGAGTGTGAGAAATATCTCCAAAAGGATTAAACAAAGTGAGTTAGGGGATTTCTGAAGATGGTGGAAGCATTTTCAGCTAAGGGGATCAAGGAAGGTGTCCTAAAGAAGGTACTATTTGAGGATTTTCATTTCTTTCTTTCTCCTAATCATTCCAACCATCTTACTTCCTTTTTCTCCCCCTCCCCTCCCCCAACCTTTAAGTTCAGGTAGAGCTTAGCCCAAAGCTTTTTCTAGTTATACACAGGAAAAGGCTTTGGAATTAAGCCTGTATAATCAAGAGCAGAATATCAGTTTTATGCCTTGTCTCACAAATGGAACTGGAAAGCCTTTCTCTGCTGGTTTTCCTCACAATTTGTTGGATTGTTGTTGTTGTTGTTGTTGTTTTTTAAACCTTCTAGGACCTTACAACCAAGATTATGCAGCTGATCAGTATTGCACCAGTGACCCTGCAGCATGACCTCATAACCAGTTTGCCTGAGATAATTGGAGACTCACAACATGGTGATGTGGCTGAAGAGCTGAGGTACCAAAATACAGTTAGAGAATGCTTTCAGCAGGATCTTGTCCTAGAAATGACTTTTATCACTTTGGTCTAAAAGACAGTGTCATCCTTCTGTTAATTTGTTACTGGCCTACCATAAGGGCTATTATTGTACAAATTATTCCCATTTTCCCCAAGTGAAATGTAACATGAACTCATTGAGATCATTGCCTAACTTGTTTTTATCTTTGTGACTCCTATGTCTGGTACATAGTAGATATTTAAAGATATATCGAATAAATGGAATCCTATCCTGGGCATTGGGGTATGGCATAGCTGTAACCTGGGAATTGGGAATTAGTAAATGTGTGTGTGGCCCACTAGCCAGAGCATAGACCTAAAGCTGGCAGGGGCCTCAGAGGCCACTAACCTTTATTTGGACCAATGTGAAATTGAGGTCCCATGTGACTTATGTGACCTGCCTAAAGACATGTGAGTAGCAAGAAGCAGAGGTGGGATTAGAGGCCTGGTCTTTTCCTTCCAAGCTGCTCCTTTGCTTCTTTGTGAGTGCAATTGCTTGGCATTAGGCCTTAGCCTGCTGACAGATTATACCAAAGGGTTTAACCTCATTTGTCCTTTGAACATACCAACCAGATTTTTAAAAAGTGATAGTGAACTCATGATGAAGGAAAAATTACTCAATTGACAGTGGCACTCAAATGACAATTCTCTTAAAGAGATTTATTCCTTTTTCCTGCTGTATCACTGTTTTTTTTTTTTTTTGTTTTTTTTTTTTGTTGTTTTTATTCCATTTATAGTGCTTCCTTTTCCTTCATTTTGTGGTTCTATGTGCACAGGTTGAGTAACAAAGTTAACAAATTTAGTGCATTTGAGAACAGATGGTTAATAGCATGCTACTGTAGAGTTCACTGTGAAGAAAAAGGCATTTGGATGTCATTTCTACTGATGTGATATTATTTTGATGGAAAAGTAGATATTCTTGTCAACCATCTCTATTACAATACATCCCTAATGCATCACATGAATTTGAGTTTTCTGCCATTGAGGAGTATTCTTTGTGATACTACACCCTGTCCCACCACAGCCTGGATGTAAATCCCCTGTGTGTGGAGACTGCTAGAGTCTTCAAAGTTCTCCATCCCCCTGGAACTCCATCAAAGCCCCTTAGGATTATTCCTATATTCTTTTAGAAAACAAGCCTTTGCTGTCCTGGAGATTCTTGGGAAGTCTCTGCATTTGGACCCTAGAGAAGGGAAGGGTTAGGCTGTGGGAAATGTGAGGAAAGGAACCCTTTAGTAGCCCCTCACCATAGTACAGTACTTCTGCTGACTCTCTATGAGGTAAACATCATTACTGTAAAAGGAAAAGGAATCTGGATCAAAGCAAAGCTTCTCCATTATCCTGATCTAATTCATTTTGGGATTACCTTTTGAAACCATTGCTTTGAATACTGTGGACAAAGAGGAAAATGTCCGTGTTCTTTCATCCACAGTGTTTTCAGGATTCCTACCTTGTGTAAAGTTTTCTGTAATCTTTGGGGAGTTGTTTTTAAGAAAAGGAGAAAATGTACACCTTGATCTCAAGGAAATTACAAGATAATGGAGAAATGCCATATATAGTATTCTACAAAGAGAAGTAGCAGAAATAGGGGGATGTGCAGGTAGTTGGAAAAGTGAAATTTGATATGTAAATAAGAAGTTACCAAAGACACAACATAGTATTTTCATTTTTTGTTGTTTGCTTTTTTTCCTTTCATTTTTTTCCCTTTTTTGATCTGATTTTTCTTTTGCAGCATGATAAATGTGGAAATATGTTGAGAAGATTTGCACATTTAATCTATAATGGATTACTTGCTGTTTAGGCTAGGGAAGTTAGGGGAAGGGAAGGAGAAAAATTTCTAGAGTTAGGTAGAACTGGATTTCATGAGGCATATAAAAGCACATAAAACTTTGTTACATTTTTTAAAAGAACTGGACTTAGGATTTCAGTTAGGGTAATTTATCTTTATTAATGTAGATTGGCACCTGTTTTTCAATTTAAAGTTGCCAAGGTACTGAGAGTTTAGGACTTAAGACAGAGAGTCACGTGGTTGGGATTCTAACCAGGCCTTATGTCCTAAGGGAATGCCTAGCTGCATAGCCTAGTCATTAATGACTTATAGCCATCTCTTAGTTAGGGATCCAGAATGCAGACAACCTAAATGCTCTAAGGTCCTATTTTTGATCAATCTCACCAGCTGTCAAGAGAGGCAAGGTAGTATGATATAAAGAGAACTCTAGCTTTCAAGCCAGAAACAATTGAGTTCATATCCTTTCTCCAACACATACTGGCTCTGTGACCCTGGCAAGTCATGAAATACCTCACTGCTCTAGGTTTCTCTCTGAGACTTTTTAAGTTGGAGAGAAGGTGCCAATCAGCCCAGTCCTTATCACTGTATAAATCAGTATCAAGGAAGTATGACTCCTTAGACATGGTGAACTTTTTTATTCCCACATGGACTGTAGTCATTATCAGCTTGTGTACACATGTTTCCTTGGACAGGGACTTGGAGAGCTGTACCTGTTAGTGTATCACTTGACTAAGGATTTATTGTTTAATAAAGGAGGTTTAGTTTATGGATTAAAAAAACAAACATCTGTCTCATTAACTGTACTCTCCAAATCTTAAGCTTACAGAAGAGGTCAGGGTGTACTTGGCCTAAAATAAATATACTGGAACTGGGATACCAGTTGTATTTACACACCATGTTACCTCTCTGGATTTTTTTTTTTTTGTTTTTTTTTGTTGTTGTTGTTGTTGTTTTTTTGAGGAAAGACTATAGATTAATAGGAGGGGAAAAAATTTCCACCTTATTTGCTTTAAAAGCAAGATTTCACTTTGTCAGTTTAAGCCCTTGTAAAAACAGAGGGGATATTATGGTAGTAGTTTCCTCTTTTCCTCTGAAAAAAACTCTAGCTTCCTCTCATCTACCACAGTGTTCCAGAATGGGATTTCTGAAGTCATCTTGCATACCTAGGTGGTTTACTAATTCAACTCTTTGAAATAGAAATAGGCTGTGTTGAGCCTGAATGTTATCCAAGCTTGCATTCTAAAGAGAGGGAGATGTTCCTAAGTTTGAATTCACTTAGTTCTCTGTTAATTTCTTATGTAATTACTGCTACTTGTACACAGTGACCTTCTGGTGAAGAATACAGTGCTGACAGTTCCCATCCTGGATGTGCTTTCTAGTCTCCGCCTTGATCCAAAGCTTCTGTCTAAGGTAGGGAAGAAGAGAGAATGAAAGCCAGTTGTCTGCCAGTTTTTTCAAGAAACAAATACTTTTTTTTTTATTTTAATTTTTTGTTTTTATTTTTTATTATAGCTTTTTATTTACAAGATCTATGCATGGGTAATTTTTCAGCATTGACTCTTGCAAAACCTTTTGTTCCAACTTTTCCCCTCCTTCCCCCCACCCTCTTCCCTAGATAGCAAGTAGACCAATATATGTTAAATATGAAACAAATACTTTTTAAGAAAGTCACTATAGGGGCAGCTAGATGGTACAGTGGTTAGAGCACCAGCCCTGGAATCAGGAGGACCTGAATTCTAATTCGACCTTAGACACTTAACACTAACTAGTACTGTGACCCTGGGCAAGTCACTTAAACCCAATTGCCTCACCAGAAAAACAAAAACAAAACAATAAAGAAAGTCATTGTAGTAAAAAATTGTATTTTGAAAAGTACTTTACCTTGTTAATCTTCAGGGCAAGTGAGGCATATAAAAACTATACTCAAATTAGGGCAGAAAGAAAAGAGATTTATTGACGATTTTGTAGTTGTAGTAAATGTTCTAAATACCTGAATTTTATTTAGTGCTTTTAGTAATTACCTTTTCAGTAATTTAGAAATTTCAGTTAAGAGTTAGATTTTTTTCTTTCCATTTTAGGTGCGCCACTTAGTGATGGCTAAACTGTCTGCTGTGACACTGGACAATTTACCTGTGATAATAAAGTTCATTCTTCATGCAGTGACAGTCACAGATGCATTAGAGGTACATTGGTTTATTTATTCAGCAGCTACCTAAAATGCTGCTAAATACTGCAACATCTATAGATTTGGGTTCAACCTTTAAGGGAGTTTCTATGCTGAAATGGAAGAGAAACTTGAAAACATAAAAGTAGTTTTTACTCATACTCAAAGAATCAGGAAAAAAAAAAACAAACCTGCTTATCTTTCCATGAGTTTGTTTCCCCTACTCTTCTCTCTACCCCTACCTTCAGACTTATTGGTGAGGTAAGGTAGCATTTGGGAGTACAGAATAACATTACTGGTTATATTCTCTTATTTGTTCTCTTCTTATAGAATATCAACCACAGCATTTTGAAAGTTATGGCATCTTATTATCAAGCTTTTATATTTAAAAAAAGAGTTTGTATCATTTATTTGACTGTTCTAGTTCATCAAACTTAAAAGAAAGTCAATGTCATTTTAGTGGTTTGAGCATATTCATTGTAAATGCTTAGAACACACCAGGAATCTTTTGCTTTCTGCAGGTGATTTCTGAGCTTCGGAAAAAGTTGGATCTAGAATACTGTATTTTGCCACCTCAGCTGCAAACTTCCCAGAGCAAGTTGAAAAATAAAGGTCCTATGAGGTATAGTAGTCCTTGGCACCTCTTTCTCCTGGTCATCAGGGAAGTCACTGTCCTGAGAGATATTTGGAAGGCAAGCTGCTTAGCTGGACAAGCTCCTGAAAACAGCCTCATTGTAGCTTGGTAGAGAGGAATGCTTATGGTTCATGAATATAGAAGGACATGGTTTTATTTTTCCTCTGTTTATAGTTCTGGAAATCAAGAAAACGGCCATCAGGATTGTGTTTCTCTCCTCTTTGATGTGATCAAGTCAGCTGTTCGCTATGAAAGAGCCATTTCAGAAGCATGGATTAAGGTAAGTGCGAAGTCCTCAAACATGACCTCTCTAGTGGGTTAGTCCAGTTGCTTAGGCCATGTCTCTTTAGAGACCACTAGGTTCATGGATTGGACACCCAGCAAATCAGCTTTTTGGGTTCTGCCCCTACAACTTTAGTCTACTATTATGCAGATAAGTAATGCCAGTTACAAGGATGCCTGGATAAGATCCAGACAAACTAATCCCTCTGTTTTTATAAAGGCTATGGTTTTATTAATTTAGAATGAAATGAACCAGAGAAATTGACTTCTTTTTTAGTCATGACACTTAAGTATCTTTCCACCTTCCAAAGATTTCTATAGCCCATATGGAGACTGGAAATTGATAATAAGATAAAGAAAGTATAATTGGAAAATGGCACTAATTTTATAGATGTTGTAAAAGAAGAGATGAGATTTGGTAGTGATTTTTTATAGTCCTAAGAAAGAAGCATTATTAAGAGAAATGCAACTTAAAGATTTCGTGACTGGGAGAACAGTAAACTGCCTTTAGTTGGAAAAGTGAGTGGAAAGAGAAGCTCAGGAAGAAAGGCTTTTCTGTATGTTAGTTTCATTTTATCATCATTAGATAGTTATTACATCCCTACTGGGTGATGGCTGTTGTGATAAGCTCTAGGCATACAAAAAAGCGTTCCTGCCCTAAGAGGATTTAGAATCATTCTCTATAGTGATGTCGCATTGATGGAGCTCCTTAGGATTTACAAAGTACTTCACTCACAGTAATACTGTGTGGTAAATTATGTCTTGTTATTATCACTATTACACAGGCTAAGGAACATCCCTAAAGCTCCTCCGTGAGGAAGAATTGGAGCCTTGATTTGAACTTAGGGCCAGCACCTTTTGTAATCTAGTTGGGGCAGAGAGTACCTCTATATAGAGAAATAAATAACAACCCAAGATACTATCTGTCAACTGCGTTTATGAGGGAACACTGAACTAAAATAAGATGCTGCATTCTACTTATAAATGCTCTTTTATTTTTGTTCTTTCTCTAGGCAATTGAAAACATTGATTCTGTGTCTGACCACAAGGTGATATTTATGTACCATAATTCCCTAATCATATGCATTTTGGGTTTGAATAATTTGAGCCTTTCTTAAAAACAAAGTCATTTTGGGGGTTTGTGTCCACTCTGTAGTGACACTTTATTAATGATTATTTCAGGTCATCTGGGGTGTAACCTCTCAGATGGTGTGCTTCCATTCTTTTGTTCATTGTAATTATAATGAACCTTGACTGACCAAAAAGTAAAAGTTGTAAATTCTAAATGAATCTTCCTTATTGCCCTCAAAGATAAGGAGAAATTTCTTACTTAACTGACATGTCTCTAAACTTCCTTCTTATATACTGGCCCACTCTCTGTGCTCTTCATTCTTTATTTCACTAGAAATGGAGATCTGACAAAGTAGAAGTAAAAGTTCAGTCACTGCCAGAAAACCAATTGTACTAACCCCAGACTTGCTCCAATTCTCAAAATTCTGGCTCCTTTAGAGAACCAGAATTTCGTGCTGCCTCTCTTCCTACCTGTTGGACTGTTTTGTCTTCTTTGCTGGTTCTTCATTCTCCTTTCGCACACTAAAAGTAGAGGTGTCTCTTCTGAGGCTCTTTGGGCTTTCTGTTTAGCTGTTTTGTTGGCTCTTTGCAAGTTGATTTATTTTCCTTTCATTTTCCTTGTGGAAGGTTCTTGATCTGCTGATGCTTCTGATCATCTATAGTGTCAACACTCAAAGCAAGAAGTACATTGAGAGAGTCCTGAGAAACAAGGTTCAGTCGGGCTGCATCCTGGAGCAGCTACTTCAGAGCACCTTCTGCACATACATGTCGGTAAGTTTCAGACATTTGTAGAGTTGGACTTTTGAGGCCACCAAACTCCTGGTCATAATATTGACAAGTACAAGCACATCCAGCCTCTGCTCAGAGGCTTCAAATTATATCTAATGCATGGTGCTATGCTGCTTCTTTTACCAGCCAGACTCCTAAAAAAAGTTGTCTGCATTCATTACCTCTTTTTTCTTATCCCCCTTGTGTTCCAGCCACTTACAATCTGCCTTCCAATCCTATCACTTAACTGAAATCTTCCTCTCCAATATAAGGATCTTTATGTGTTTTAGCTGTCCTTTGTAGACTTCATTCTGTTTGACATCTTTGCAGCTTTTTTCTTGGAAACTCTTGTCTTCTTTGGCTTATGTAATACTTATCACTATCTGTCTACTAGGCCTTTCTACCTGTAAGACCTGTCCCTCTAAACTTATTCTATTGATGGTGCTAATACTCTTCCTGTGACCCAGGGCCATTATCCTAGAATCATCCTTGATTCTTTCTTCTCTCTCATCCCCCCATATCCAACTAGGTGCCAAGTTGGTTGAATCTCTCCTGACATAACATTTCTTGCATCTGTTCCCATCTCTTCACTCAATTTCTTCCATTTTTCAGGACCCCATCGTTTCTTATCTACTTTTTAATGGATCTCTTTGCCTCTGATCTTCTTTTCCCAGTCATCTCCAGACAGCTACCAAATTGATAGTATTCCTAAAACAATGATCCAGTTATGTCACATCTCTATTCAGAAGCAGTGTGCCATTTAAAAAAGTCTACCTTGTAGCGATAGCTTTTGTTTTTGGGTCACCTACAATTCTGAATCTATTCTTTTTTTCTGCCTCTATCCAGTGAGCCTTTCTTTTCCAAAAAAAAGAAAAAGAATGGGTCAGCCAAACTAACCAGTTTCTACCTCCCCTTTCTGCCCTTTGGCTTCCTTACAGCTTTTCCATATCTATGCACTGGCTACATCCTCCACTGTGTTTTCTATAATCCCTTCCTTCAAATTTCAGTTCCAGCACAAGTTTCTACATGAAGGTTTTCCTGATGTCCCACACTTGATAGTGCCTACTCCCCACCCCCTTCCCCCCCAATCTACCTTGTATATAATTTCATATGGATATGTCTGCCCCAGTATAATGTAAACTCCTTGCAGGAACTGTTTTATTTCTATCTTTGTATTCTTGTACATATTGGAACATGAATAGATACTTAATATATGCTTATTGATTGGTACTTCTCTACATTTGTCATTTTGATAGTTGCATATGGCCCCAAATTATTTTATTGTATTTTTGTACCACAGAATCTAGTTCTTATTTCTTTATTCCAACAAAAAAAGTAATTCTGAGAGTATTTTAGTGAATATGGGAACTTTTTTTTTGTCCTCTTTGGAGTATATGCCTGGCAGTGACATTTCTAAGTCATAGAGTATGGACATTAAATTTTAAGCATTATTCCAAATGGTTTTTTTAGAATAGTTGGACTCATTTATACTATGCATTATGCCTATTTTTTTTTCACAGTCTTTCCATTATTAAATGTTTACTGAATTTTCTAAGTATCAATAAGAATTTTGCCAGTCTTGAGAATGAAATTAACAATGCAACTTCCTAGAAATTCTGATTAAGATATTCCTTATTTTTTGAAAAAAATCATCAGTTCTTTCCTGGTTCTTTTCAGGCTAAAGCAGCTTTATGAAATTTGGTTTCATTTTAAATCTTCAAGCAGAATAGGTGAAGACATTGATTTAACATCCTGATGGTGGAGACCCTTCTGATAAAAAGCAGGCAGTATCTGGAGTCCAGAGAAGAGAAACCCAAAAGAGCAAATTATGATGTCTGATGTCATAAAAATTAGAGTAGCCTTGAGACAGTTAGCATTGAGCCCTTACATTCCCACATCTATCTTTCTACCTTAGATGGGTCATTTAGCCTCTTTTAGTTTTGTTTTCTTCATGTATAAAAGGGAAAATAATGTTACTAAATCTTTGACTATTTAATCAAAATAAATAGTTTATGTTAAAGCATTTTGTAACTCTTTAAGCACTATTTTAATGTTAACTATTTTTCAGTTCCAAAAAGTTGAATGTCTTTTCCATGGGCCATTGACTGTGTTTCTTTCAGGTTCTCAGAGATGTCTTTCCATCCATTTTGTCACTGGCTCAGAGTTTGCTGCACTCCACAGAACAAAGTGTGATTTCTTTTGGCAGCCTTCTTTACAAATATGCCTTTGTATCATTTGACACATATTATCAACAGGTATTCTGGAACACAGGGAAAAATGGGGATGGGTTAGAATTCTTCTATTTGTAAAAATTATGTTTCACATTTAGCATTTAGATTGATTAGTTTTATCACAACATTTCTCAGCTTGGCTGCAATGATAAACATCAGTTAATTTCTGAACTGAAATATGGTGGTTGTTTTTTTTTTTTTTTTTAATTTGACTCAGTAGAGCAGGGATCATTAGATCATTTTAGAAGGAGAATGTGATAAGAAGAAGAAAGAGAGTTTCAAATTTTAATTATGTTTATTGAGCCTCAAGCTTTTTTTTTCCAGTTTTGTATCATTTTTTAAATTAATTTTATAATTATAACATTTTTTTTTATTTATAATTTTTTTCACAGTATATATGCATGAGTAATTTTTTTATATAATATTATCCCTTGTATTCATTTTTCCAGATTATCCCCTCCCTCTCTCTACTCCCTCCCCTTGATGACAGTCAATCCCATACATTTTACATATTATAACTTTTTTTTTTTTTTGACATTACATATGCATGGGTAATTTTTTTACCACATTATCCCTTGCACTCCCTTCTGTTCCGAATTTTCCCCTCCTTCCCTCCACCCCCTCACCTAGATGACAGGCAGTCCCATACATGTTAAATATATTATAGTATATCCTAGATAAAATATACGTGTGCAGAACCATACAGTTCTCTTGTTGCACAGAAAGAATTGGATTCAGAAGGTAAAAATAACTTGGGTAGGAAAACAAAAATGCAAACAGTTTACACTCATTTCCCAGTGTTCCTTCTCTGAGTGTAGCTGATTTTGTCCATCATTGATCAATTGGATCTGAATTAGATCTTCTCTTTGTTGAAGATATCCACTTCCATCAGAATATATCCTCATACAGTATTATTGTTGAAGTGTTTATGTAAGTCTCTCTAGGCCTTTCTGAAATCATCCTGCTGGTCATTTCTTACAGACCAATAATATTCTATAACATTCATATACCAGAATTTACCCAACCATTCTCCAATTGATGGGCATCCATTCATTTTCCAGTTTTTAGCCACTACAAAAAGGGCTGCCACAAACATTTTAGCACATACAGGTCCCTTTCCCTTCTTTAGTATTTCTTTGGGATACAAGTCCAGTGGTAGCACTGCTGGATCAAAGGGTATGCACAGTTTGATAACTTTTTGGGCATAATTCCAGATTGCTCTCCAGAATGGCCAGATTCTTTCACAACTCCACCAACAATGCATCAGTGTCCCAGTTTTCCCACATCCCCTCCAACATTCATCATTATTTTTTCCTGTCATCTTAGCCAGTCTGACAGGTGTGTAGTGGTATCTCAGAGTTGTCTTAATTTGCATTTCTCTGACCAATAGTAATTTGGAACACTTTCATATGAGTGGAAATAGTTTCAATTTTATCATCTGAAAATTGTTCATATCCTTTGACCATTTATCAATTGGAGAATGGCTTGATTTCTTATAAATTAGAGTCAGTTCTCTATATATTTTGGAGATGATGCCTTTATCAGAACCTTTAACTGTAAAAATGTTTTCCCAGTTTATTGCTTCCCTTTTAATCTTGTTTACATTAGTTTTATTTGTACAGAAGCTTTTTAATTTGATGTAATCAAAATTTTCTTTTTTGTGATCAATAATGATCTCTAGTTCTCCTTTGATCACAAATTCCTTCCTCCTCCACAAGTCTGAGAGGTAAACTATCCTATGTTCCTCTAATTTATTTATGATCTCGTTCTTTATGCCTAAATCATGGACCCATTTTGATTTTATCTTGGTATGTGGTGTTAAGTGTGGGTCCATGGCCTCAAGCTTTTTTAAAAAAAAGTTTTAATAATAGGTTTTTATTTTCAAAATACATGCAAAAATAATTTTCAACATACCTTAGCATCAGGTTGTATAAGACTCTTCAAACCTTTCTGAAATCTACCTGCTGATCGTTTCTTATAGAACAATAATAGTCAATAACATTCATATATCATGACTTATTCAGCCATTCCCCAACTGATAGACTGAAAATTGAATGGATGTCCATCAATTGGAGAATGGTTGAATAAATTGTGGTATATGAATGTTATGGAATATTATTGTTCTGTAAGAAATGACAGCAGGATGAATACAGAGAGGCTTGGATAGACTTACATGAACTGATACTAAGTGAAATGAGTAGAATCAGGAGATCATTATATACTTCAACAGCAGTATTATGTGAGGATCAATTCTGATGGATGTGGCTCTCTTCAATAATGAGAGGAATCAATAAGTTCCAATTGATCAGTAATGAACAGAACCAGCTACACCCTGTGAAAGAAATGAGTGTGAACCACAACATAGCATTTACACTCTTTTTCTTATTGTTTGCTTACATTTTTGTTTTTCTTCTCAGGTTATTTTTACCTTTCTAAATCCGATTTTTCTGGTGCAGCAAGATAACTATATAAATATGTATACATATATTATATTTGACATACACTGTAACATATTTAACATGTATGGGAATTCCTGCCATCTAGGGGAGGGGGTGGAGGGAAAGAGGGGAAAAGTTGGATCAGAAGTTTTTGCAAGGGTCAATGCTGAAAAATTACCCAGGCATATGTTTTGTCAATAAAAAGCTGTAATTAAAAAAAAAAAAAAAAAGAATGAAGTGTAAGATCAAGCTTCTTCATCTTTTTGTGCTTTGACCCCTGTTTAATCTGGCGAAGGCTCTGGACCCTTTCTCAGAATGATATTCTTAAATGCTTAACTTTACAAAGTAAACCAATTACATTAAAGCATAGTTTCCAATTTTTAAGCTCATGGATCTCGGGTTAAGTAACTTTCCAAAACTCCCTTCCATGAACATGAATCGTGAAGTGAAAGTTTAGCTTTAGGGAGAGATTATGAAAAATGGTACTAGAAAAATCATGTTGAATATCCAAAGAGAGGACTGTGAGGACTGAATGGCTCACAGTATAGTATTTTCACTTTTTATTGTTGTTGGCTTATTTTGTTTTCTGTCTCATTTTTTTCCTTTTTGATCAGATTTTTCTTGTACAACATAATTGTGGAAATATGTATAGAAGAATTGTACATGTTTAACATATATTGGATTATTTACTGTCTAGGGGAGAGCGTGGGATAAAGGAAGGAAAAAATTTAGAACACAAGATTTTGCAAGGGTGAATGTTGAAAATTATCTTTGCATATATTTTGAAAATGAAAAGCTATTATTTTTCATTAAAGCTTTTTATTTTTCAAAATACAAGATAATTCCACATGAACCCTTGCAAAACCTTGTGTTCCAGTTTTCCCCCCCATTTCTCCCACCCCTCTCCCCTAGATGGCAAGTAGTCCAATAAATGTTAAGCTTGGTAGAAATATATGTTAAATCTAATAAATGCATACATATTTATACAATTATCTTGCTGTACAAGAAAAATCAAATCAAAGCAGAAAAGAAAATGATGAAGAAAATAACATGCAAGCAAACAACAAAAAGAGTGAGAATGAAAAGGTATTTTAAAATAAAAAATAAAAATAATGTGGCCAGCTGAGACACATTAGGTACAGAGTCTGGGGCTTAGAAAACATAAATTGGAGAAGAGATAGGTACAGGATCACTGTATGGTATTTTTTGTTTCACCTTTTCTTAATTGCATTTCTACTGGCAGGAAGTAATTGGCGCTTTAGTGACCCATGTCTGCAGCGGGAATGATGCTGAAGTTGATATTGCTCTAGAGGTGCTCTCAGAGCTGGTGGTTCTCAATCTGTCTGCTGTGAGACTGTATGCTGTCTTTGTGAAGGTGCTTTTCTCTCCACTGAGTGCTGGAATATACTTCAGCCCTGCACATTTTTGAGAGGACTTGTCTTTTAGTTTAAGTGCATTTTTTACTGCCTTCTCTTGTGTGCAGAGTATTTTGGGGAATGGGGGTGATAGTGAAAACATAAAGCTGTTTCCCCATAGTCACATAGCTGTTATATAGTAAGACTAAGTGTTTATGCTCAGGGGAAGAATGCTATGTGTGAGAAGAACTCTGAATTTGGAGTCTCAAGACCTGAGAGTTTGAGGGGCAATTGCCACTGACTACCTGTATGACCTTGGTCAAATCATGGAATTTCCTTCCACTTCTTGAGCTATATCCAATTATCTACTTGAGGAGGTAGAACACATGCACGAAGCAACAGAATAAGCCTTTCAGAATAGCTGCAGACTGAACTGTGAGCCAAACTAGGTGGGAATGGGGTTAGAGGCTGTGCTTGATTTACAGTGAAAAACAGTTTTTCCTCATGGTTAATCAGTGGCTTGAGGTCTTCAATTAAATCCCCAATCCCAAGTGACCATCTGAGATTAAATCTATACCATCAACTGTTATGACTGGAACTTCTTGCACTGTCTTAGGAACCCATGTATGATTAGGTGTCTGTACATGCACACACACATATATATGCACATATATGTGTGTATTTAACCATTGGCTAATAAGATTTCAAGATGATATAGTCCAATTCCTTTCTTTCACAGATTAGCAAACTGAGGCCCAGAGAGTAGAAGTGATTTGTCTATGGACAAACAGGTGGTAACAGCTAAAAATAAGAATGGTGTGACTCCAAATCCAGGGTTTTTCTACTGTATCTCATAGGCAGCTGATCCACCTTGATCTTTAGAAAGTGGTAATTCCTGTACATCATGGTCTGATTACTCTGGCTTTTCTCCTTCACAGGGCATTCTGGATTACCTGGATAATTTGGCCCCTTCTCAAATACGAAAACTGTTCCATATTCTTAGTACACTGGCTTTTAGCAAAGGACATGAAGACAGCAGCCATATTCAGGTAAGAGGCAACATAGTGGGAGAAAGCTGTCATCCTGTATCTCTCCTCCATTTTCCAGCCAAATTCTCTGAAAAAAAAAAAAGCCATCCCTATAAACCGTCTCAACTTCCCTCCTCTCAAGCATTGCTCTCCGACTTCCAATCTCTTCTTTCAACTGAAAATTGAAAATCCTTTCCCCCAAATTAGAAGTAGTTCCTTAATGGTCAAACCTGATGTCCTTTTTGTCTGTCGTCATCTTTTCTGCCGCATTAGGGACCATTAACCCACTCTCTTTTCTGGGCTTTTATGACACTAGTCTCTTTTTGCCTTTCTTGCCATTCCTCAGTCTCATTTGCTGATTCATTATCCACAAAATACTTCCCAATGTAAGCGTTCCCCAAGGTTCTAAGCTTAGCCCTCTCCTTTTCACCTTCGGTATGTTCTCGTGTTCTCTCTCTCTCTCTCTCTCTCTCTCTCTCTTCTTTCCTCCCTCCCTCTTTCCTTTCTTCCCTCTCTCCCTCTCCCTTTTTCTCCCTTTCTCTCCTTTCTCTCTTGTATCTGTCTTTCTGTTTTTGTCTTTCTTTCTGTGTCTCTTTGTCAATGTCTCTCTATCTCTGTGTCTCTCTCTGTCCCTCCCTTCCTCCTTATGTGTGTCTCTCTTTCTCTCTTTTTCTTGATTCCCATAGGTTTAACTATTATCTTGTATAGATTGCTTACAGATGGGACTGAGTTCAAAATAGGCCATCAGGCAGTTTGTGATACTTGAGAAAGATGAGGGCTGAATGTGTAGATCTAAATCAACTTAAAGATCATTAAATCACGTGAACTGATTAGGGTCATTACTCCTTGGACAAGACAGTACAGGCTTTTAAATTTAACATACTAACAGTTAAATTTGTGGTCATAGACTTTTTAAAAAAAATTTTTAGCACTCTCTGCCACTATACCACTGCAGAAACAAACGGCACCATATACTGCCAAGGGCCATTTTTATTTTTCTTTCTCATGGGTTATGAAGGCCAAAGAATTAATGACAAAATAGCTAGCCTGGGGGAATGAGTTTCTTTTACTTAGCTAAGTTGATTGTCACAAAGGAGACAGTCTGTCACCATGACTTTATGTAAAGTCTTTCCAATATGGTAGATCCTACTAGAGCTTGTACTTCACTGACATAACTTTTGTCAACTCAGGGTCACACATTTGCCATATATATCACTGAAGCAAGACTATGATCATCTTTGGAGATCTATCTTTCAAGAGATAGTCTAGTTCCTCTTACCTAATGAGTTTGGATTAATTTTCCTAAAAAACAGCTTGATTATATTACACCTGACACAGCTTAAATACTTTTCCATGACTCCTTATTATTTACCAAGTCCAAACTCTTCCCCCTGGCATTTAGATGCTTTTGTTTTATTCCCTCCTTCCTTTTCAATCTCACTTTTCTTCCACTGTTCCACTCTGTGCTCCAGATAACTTGTACTAAACTCAAGGCTCCTTGAACACATTCTTCTGTTTGTCATGGTATTCTCCACCAAGAAAGCCATTCTCTAACCTTCATCAACTGAACGTTTGCCTGTTCTTCAAGGCTAAGCTCAGATAGAAATCCCTGCCTTGAAGCCTTTCTTGAGTTTCTTCCTCCTATCCAGAAGTAAATTTTAGTCAACCCCCACAGGCCTTTGTACCAATCTAATCATATTAGAATGCTTCAACTACTGCCTTTTTAAATGATTTATACACATTTTCTCTTCCTTTCTATATGTAAGGAAAGTTTCCCTATAAGTTCTGTGAGGATAAGGGACTATGTCTTATATTCTTCTTTGCATCTTCAAAAGCACTTTGCACAGTGCTTTTTGTTCTTACTTAATATATATTTGATAAATATTTGTTGAATTAATAAATGTTGAAATGGATGAGCAGATTATATTAGAATCCAAAATTCCTAGGATCAAGTTACTATAGATTTTAGCTTTGAATAACAAATAACTTCATTGTATTTCTACTGAAGTATTTTTCAGTACTGCTATTTGTAGAATTGTGAATAGGCTTTCCTTTTAAGATTTTACGCCTTATATTTTCTTAAGTATTTCTCTGAAGACATGTCTCTTAAGGCTAAGAACAACCTATCTAGTACCCAGTCAGAAAGTGTCAGTTTCCCTTTCCCTCGGCATTAGGCTTTCTTACTTAGGTTTTTTTGGGGGTATTGTTTTGGCTTATTTTTGTTTTTTTTAATTTAAAAAATTTAAATTTTATCAATACTTTTTATTTTTATATAGCAGACAAATCAAACAAGAAGACAAACTTTCTTGTATATTTCTTTAGGGCAGTGATTTTGAAGCCTTTAGGAATAAGGAATCTTTCTACATTGCTCATCATATAGGAACTATATAAGAGTTGCAGTGTTGAGAGAGAAGCTGGAAGTGATTCAGTAAACAGAAGTCAAATATGATTCCCATGACCATGCTTTCTTTCTTGGAACTCCTCAAAATGCTTTATAGAGCTCAGGAAATTTGAAGAAACTACATTTATGAAAAACATGATTAAAATCAAGCAACATGTGCAAAGATAAATAACATAAAGTAGGAATTACAGTAATCTTTCCTAGATTGGTCTGGGATGCTACAGATTATGTCACACTACATGAGCCTTTCTATTAATTCTAACCACATGGAGTCCAGGAACATGAAATAGACCGATAGATAATTTTCTTTGGAAAAATCACATGTTATGTATTGGAGTACCTGCCATCTAGGTGGGGAGTGGGGGGAAGGAGGGGAAAATTTGGAACAGAAGGTTTTGCAAGAGTCACTGTTGAAAAATTACCCATGCATATGTTTTGTAAATAAAAAGCTTAAAAAAAAAAAAAAAAGAAATTTAAAATAAAAAAAGAAAAATTATGTATTTGGGGAAGCTAGATGGCATAGTGGATAGGCACTGAAATCAGGAGGACCTGAGTTCAAATCTTGCCTGAGATACTTAACACTCCCTAGGTGTGTGATCCTGGGCAAGTCACTTAACCTCAATTGCCCCAGCACCCCCCCAAAAAGAAAAATTATGTTTGGGTTTATGCACATGTATGTATATCTACATATGAATGAAGAAGTTATTTTAATTTTCCTTGTTCACTTATAGATTGGAAAACATGTTAATAGCTTAATAAGGATAACTAACTATTTCTTTATTTTTCTGTATCCTTTGCAGGATGACATGTACCTGGTGATTCGAAAGCAGCTTTCTAGTACTGTATTCAAATACAAATTAATTGGGATTATTGGTGCCATCACCATGGTGGGTAGTATGGCAGCAGACAGGTGAGAACAGACTGAGTTTGTGCTTCTCAAAGATGTAAGTTAGGAATTGTCCTTATAGTCATAGGATCATAGAATTGGTGAGGACCTTGAGATCATCTGACCCACCTTTCTGTTTTTAGGCAGAGCTAGTGAGTGGCATAAGGAGAACTGTAACCCACATTAAAGAGAGCATTGTGTAGTAAACTAAGAGTCAGGAGAATATTGGTTCTAAGTTTAATTCTGAAACCAATTAGCTGTATGACTGGGAAGATCACTTAAACTCCATTAAATGAATGGTTGGACTAAATGTAAGGTCCCTTTTAATTTTAAGATTCCAAGTTCTATATTTCCTGCCTCTAAAGATACTATGAGTGATAGTAATGATGCTCACCTCCCCACACTGGCCTACCCAAAGTCTAATTCTTGTTTTAATTTTGTACAGATCTGTCAATGATATATTTCACTGTTTTTATAAATAAGAGAAAAAGTTCAATTTGTTTAACTTGCTAAATAAGCAAGAGTTTGTTACTAGTTATAGCTCTTATAAACATATTCATGGTATGATAAAAACAAGCTCTAAAGAAAACTTACCCTTGGGGAGGCCTTAACTTATGTACAAATAGAAGGAAATCAGCAGCTCATTTTCCCCTTTATTAAATGAATTTATAAAACCAAGCAGTAAATTCTAATTTATGCAAAGTGACTCATAAATTGGAAATTCAGACTTGGAAGCTATGTATACAGAAATTGTATAGTTATTTTGAAGATTGTATGGGGTTTAGGTCCCCCCCCCCAGAAAATTTTCACAGCTCAACAGCCTTTTATGTTTTGCTGTTCTTTTCCCAGCATCTCACCTTTTTTTTCCTTCTTCAGCATAAGAACTGTCATTTTTGCAATGCTGTTTTTGTCTTGTCTGTGACGTTGTGGTTGTTATTCCATTGATGCTGTATTTATAAAATTGGGCTTCCAGGTTCTGGACTATTTCAAATGGCAACAAAGGAACTGGGGCACCAAGGTGATGAGCTTGGGGCATGGTGACTTCTCCTTGGAATTACTTTGTCAGGATATTTCTAAGAACTCAGAAGAGAAGATATTTTTGGAATCTCTGAGACTGTAGTGGAAAGACTTGGATTTAGGAGCACTGCATTTAAATCTTAGTGTGGCCATTTGTTAGCTCTGTGACTGTGAAGTCACTTAATCATTTTACCTCAGATTCTCTTATGTAAGAGTAAATATTCACAATAGTGCAGCCTATATAAAGTATAGGATTTTTGTTGGGAAAACATTTTATAAACCTTAAAAGAATTAAAGAAGTAATAATTCTTTTATTTATTCTTCATGATATTCTTTGGTTAGGAGCTATTGGTGGACTTATCTTGATAAAAATTTTCAGTGCAATAGCTAGTGTTGAATATAGCTCCCATGAGCCTTTGCCTGCATCTTTATCCCTCTCAGAGAAGAATGGGTCTCATTGAATCATTTGTGGCAAAATAGTCTCCATCACATTTGTGTAATTGAGTTCACTGTCTTTCTGCCAAAATCTTCACTGCTTTAACTTCCCTGTTTTCACTGATATTGTGGCACATACCCCGGGGGCACTTGGAGACATTTCCTCACCCCCATATCCAACAAGCTGTCAAGTTTTTTGGTTCTATCTCTACAATATTTGTGTTGTTTTTTTTTTTTCCATTCCTGTTTTAGCTGCCCTTGTGTAGGACCTGGATAGATGTCATCTGTTAGAATTAGCTCTTAATTGATTTCCCTATTTATTTCCCATCTCTGCTCTCTGCACTGTCCTTCACATTTTTATCAAAGTAATCATTCAGTGGCATGGGTCTGACCAGCTTATTTCCATCTTTAAAACATTCTGTGGCTTCCTTTTGCCATCCAAGTAAAATATAGAAACCTTAACCTGGCATTGAAGGTCTTCTGAAATCTGATTTACATCTAGTTTTTCAGCCTCATTTCACACAATTTATCATCATATATTTTACTTGCTAGACAAATGAATTTTGCATCAATCTAATCTCAGTCTTTTCTTTCCCTCTAACCTCTTTGCATTTGCCCATGCCATCTCCCTTGTCTAAATCACTACCTGCTGAAATCCTTCTCTTCCTTTCAGGTAGGCTAAACCCTTCTTCCCTTTCTTCTCAGATAAAAGTAACAATTCTTACTACAAGTTCTGATACTTTTCTGTTTGAACTTTCCTATGTATGTTATTCCATTCTAACCTGTGTCATCACTATTTTTCTTATGTCTGATATCCTTATTGGACTGTAAACTCTTTAAGGTTAGACATGCATTAATGCATACAATTTAAAGGTTTTTTATGTTGTAATTAAAGATCAATTTTTGTATAGGTTCCATGAACTATTTTTTATTTTTTAAATCCTTGCATCCACAGGAAGTACCAACAATCGTAGAAATATCTTTAGGAGATATATAACTTTATTGGCTTTGGTATTCTCTCTATCAAAGCAGATAGCAACTCCTATATGTTGTGAAGTCATTTTTATTAATAATTTATCTCTTCAAATTTAATGATCGGTCCTCATACAATAGAAAACAACTATTGCTAAACCCCACCCTTAAAGTTTTCAACCTCTGTCAGAACAGAACCTTAGTAGAGACTTGAAGATAGAAGTTACTTAATGAATGTTGGTTTAACTGAATGGAAAAACAAGAAATGAGGTTATTTATTGTTTTCCAAAGTGATGCTTCTGGCCCCACCTCAGATGGAGCAGAACTGAGCAGTGAGCGCTGCAAACAGGTAAGTGATCTATTTGTTTATAACAAGGCATAAGTGGATGCTTGATGGTTCCTTCACAGCTAAATCAGGGAAAGAGGGAAGAGTGGATTCTTCTCACCAAGTTTCCCAAGTACATGAATTTACATTATTTTGTCCATTATCAACCTTTGAAAAAGTACATTATTTTTCTGGGACTGCTGGAAATGAGGGAACAAAGAGCTTTGCAAGTGAGGCTGTTATAGGGATAGGGATGGGTTGTTAACTGACTCCAAATGTACATAAGGAGGTCTTTTTCAGGAGCAGCAGAGTCTTGGGTTAGGAGACTCCGGTTCAAATCCTGTCTCTGACACTTAGTCCCTGTATGATCTCTGAGCAATCTTTGAAATGAAGTATTTGAACCTTATGGTTTCCAAGGTCCTTTCCAAGTCTCAGTCTTTAATTCAGTCATCATTTACCAGCTCTGTGGAGTTAGTTTGAAATGAAAAAAAATCTTGACCAGAGCAAGGGGTTTTCCTTATGAGAAGATGTTGATAGTTTTGGAAGGAAATGTGACTGAGGACTCCCACAATGCTTCACTGGGAGGACTTGGGACAAGGACTTGGTCAGGGAGGATAAGAGGATATTGGGGGGAGTGGTTATGTTGTTGTGATTGTTTTTTTCACGTGTACTCAGGCAGGTTTTGGTTTTTTCCCACTCCATAGATGACCTCTTTATTACAACTGGTGCACTCTTGCAGTGAACAGTCTCCCCAGGCCTCTGCGCTGTATTATGATGAATTTGCCAGCCTCATTGCAAAAGGAAAATTGCCTCCAAAAACTCTGGTATGGCCAAGGTTTCTGCATCACTTCAAGCAAATGGTTCATGAGGCTGACTCTCTAACTGTGGGTCCTTTAGGTTTGCTGATCAGGAGATTAGAGGGGGCTATTGAAGTGGGACAGAGATGGAAAGAAATGAGGTGTATCTGAGCTCAGCCCGCAGTTGTGCCATTTCTTGTGGCCTATTATCCAAACCTCCTGCTTCTTTGTCTTGTGAAGGAGTGGATTGAACAGACCATATGCAATGACTTCCAGGATGCATTTGTGGTGGACCTTTCTGCTCTTCCAAAGGTTAGGTAAGTGCTCTCTGTCCCCTGGCTTGGTTTTATTTTCTTGTGAGATTTTTCTCCCCTTCATTTTCTATCCCTCACATTATTTCTGGCCCCCCCCCCCTCCCAATTATTGGTGCCAAATATCTGGGATTTGGTGGTTTATGAGAACTGCGGGATTTTTAGAATATCTTCTTAAAAATCAATACCCTGATTAATTTCCTTCCATTCCCCAAGCTGGCATCTTAAGTAACAAAGAGTCTCCCACAGTGGTGTTGGTTTTCTTCTTGGTCAGACAGGGGTTTCCTATGTCATTTCCTTCTCCTCTCAAATCAGAGGAGTATTGGCTCATTGACTTTATGTGATCCTTTCCTACCAACTCAGCTACTACCTGATTTTGAGAACGTAAAGTGGTTCTTTTCTCTGCAGTGATTATCCCTTCCGGTCAAAGCCTTGTATGGCCTGGATGAAGATGAAAGTCAAGATGGAATTGCCATCAATCTTCTGCCACTTCTCCTGCATCAGAATCTTGAGAGCGATATGGGTGCAATGACTTTTCATGACAAAGACCAAAAGTTAGTGAAGTTTCTCATTTTCCAAAGCCCTGTTTATGTCTTTTTTTTCCCCTGAGGCAATTGGGGTTAAGTGACTTGCCCAGGGTCACACAGCTAGAAAGTGTTAAGTATCTAAGGTCAGATTTGAACTCAGGTCTTCCTGACTTTAGAGCTGGTGCTCTATCCACTGTGCCACCTAGCTGCCTCCCTGTTTATGTCTTTAATGTACATTGGAAAGCCCATAATTCTTGAAAGTCCTTAGACTTTTGAGCAGGAAAGATTCTCCTAGATTTGTAGCAGTGGAAAGGATGGAAGAAATGGGAATTTTCTTTGTTCCTTATCCGGAGACTGTTTCTCTCACCAAGCAGAACATTATGTGCAGTTTTCTTTAGTCAGTCCTTACCTGTTCCTTTCCCTTTTTCCTTTGAACTTTCTGTTGTCATCCTTTACTTTCAGTGAGACCACCAATATTTGCTAAGCCTATACTTTTTACCTGGTCTTCAGTCCCTAAGATTAGTTGGCTTTCTCTTGTAAAAATCCTTGTTACTAGTGTTTGGACTTCTTAATGAAATTATAAAATGAAACTGAAAAGTCTTTGCTCTTTTTTCTAGGTTAGTGTCTCCAGTGTGCCTATCACCCTATTTCCGGTTATTGAGACTGTGTGTGGAGAAACAACATGGAGATTTGGAGGAGATTGATGGTCTCTTAGGTACACAAGAAAGCCTTGGGTCCTGCTTTTCTTTAAGCTGCATTGATCTTTTTGGTAGATTGCAGAGGAGAGGGACATCCCTTGCATGGTAACAAAGCCACTTTGCTATGAAAAAGAGAATTATTCTTGAGATGAAAGGGAGGTAATTTTGGCAAGAGTGAGGAAAGGTAGCAAGTAAGAAATTGGATTGGCTCCTGATGGTAGCACTGTCTGGATCTTTTAGTTTGAATTGAAGGAAAGGAGAAACTTTTTTTTCTTCTCTTTCAGATTGTCCTTTATATCTCACTGACCTGGACCTTGGAGAGAAGCTAGGATCCCTGTCTGTACAAGAGCGTTCCTTTAGATGCTCACTCTTGTTCCTTGTTATTAACTGGTTCCGGGAGGTAGGCACACAATTACTGAGGAGGATGAAAAAGATCTTGGAAGGCAAAATCTCTCTGATCTAAACTTTTTACTTTCCCAATAGCAAGTTCTGTGCTCTGCCTCCAGGTGTTTAATAATTGTATTTGTACTTACAGCCCTGTAAGATACTCCAGGAGGTAGCCTGTTAGCACATTTGCTTTCTGCCTAACCTGCCTCCATTCCTTGCCCCTGAGACTGGGAAATATTTCCATTTTATGTTCCTTAGATTTTGGACAGTTATTGTTAATAAACAGCAATAACCGTTAATATTGTGCAGTGTTTTTCTTACTTCCCAAAGTCTCTTGACATTTGTTCTCCTTTGATTCCATAATTCTGTGAGGTTTGACATAAGCTTTCTTAGCCCTGTCTTATAGGTGAAAGGATTGAAGTGACTTTCCACATTACTGGCCAGTGACCACACCTGGTTTGTACTCTCTGTCTGGTGGGTCCATAGCATTTTTTCAAAAAACATTTCATTTCAGCATTTAGAATGCGTGTCATTACACAGGTGATGTAGGAGAGAAATGTCCTTGTCCTCAGGAATTTTCTAGTTGGTCATAGAGCAGGGATAAAAAGAAGTACACAAGTAGCTATGCCATGAGAAATATAGGATGCTTAGATCATAAATTTAGATTTAGGAGGGGCCTGAGAAATCATCTTCAAGATCCCTCAATTTATAGAAGGAGAAAATTAGGCCCAGATCTAAAACAGGATTTGAACTGAGGTCTCTCTGATTCCAAATCTAGTCCTATCTACTATGCCATGCAAAGAAGATCTGTCTGTCCACATGGCTTTCTCAACCTTGAGCAGCTCAGTAACTGCTTATGGTCGGAGATGACAACTAAGAAATTCTCAAGGTCCTGGTTAGTGTTTACTTATTAAAAGGCAGGTTGGGATAGTGGAAAGAGCACTGAGCCTGAAATTGAGAGATTTCTGATTTTTAATCTCCTCTCCAGTGCTTAATAAGTCTATGGCCCTAGACAAGTCACTCTTTGTTCTGGGCTTCAGTTTTCCCACCTCTGAAGTGAATGTAATAATGACTAGAGCACATACTTCACCGAATTGTGAGACTCAAATGAGATAAATTATGTAAATGGCTTTGTAAATGTAAATAATTTGCATAATTATTAGTCATTATTACCATGTAGCTCATGGAAAGGGTGTCTTCTGGACTTTTTCAGATTGTGAATGCCTTCTGTCAACAAAAGTCAGCTGAGATGAAGGGGGAAAGTGCTGATCCGCCTACGCCACATCACAGAATTACAGACGCTGCTGGAGAACTATTTGGCAGGTGATTTCTTAGCTTGGGGACCCTTTCTGCATTTTCTTCTGATAATTGTGTTCCCTTATATCCAGGTATCAGTTTATTTAGCCTTTCACTTAGTCAGCAAGCATTTGATTTAAATTAAGCACATGTTAAGAGCCAGGCACTTTGCTGGGGGCTGGGAATACAAAAGACAAAATGAAACAGTCCCTACTCTCCAAAAGCTTACATTCTGTTGGAGCAGACAACATATACATGTCAGAGCATAAGCAAACTATATATATATATATATATATATATATATATATATATATATATATATATATATATATATATATATATATATATATACATGCTTATGTTGGGAAGGAAGGAATGAGTAGCAGGAAGAAATCAAGGAATTGATACTTCAATTGGGATTATTCAAGCCAGGAGAGCTTGTGCCGACATATGGAGATGGGAGGTGAAGTATTTCGTGGATGAGAAAAAAGCAAGGAAGACAATTAGATTGGATCAGAGAGTAAATTAGAATAAAGCTGGGAAGGTAGTTTGGGTCTGGATTGTGAAGCTTAAAATGCCAAACATAGGAGTTTTTTTCCTTAACCCCAGAGGTTAATAGATAGCCACTAAAATTTATTGATTAGGGAAATGACATTGTCAGACCTGTGTTTTAGGAAAATCATTTAGACAGTTTTGGAAGTTTAAAGACTTGAGACAGACAAATTTGGAGGTTATTGCAGTAGGACAGGCTCAAGGTTTTTGAAAAGGTCTGAAGAAGACCTTTTCTCATACCCTGGACAAGGGTATGAAAAAGGAAAGGGGACAAATGCAAGTGCCATTACAGAAGTAGAAGTATTAAGTTTTGGCAGGTGCTTAGCTGTATGGGATGATGGAGAGTGAGGCGCCAAAGAGAGCAGAGATATAGGGGACTAGAAGTATGGTGATAGCCTCAACAGAATTTTCAGGAAGTTCAGAGGAGGAATGATTTTGTTGGAAAAAATCAGAAGTTCTGGATTTGGGTACGTTCACTTGGAGATGCCTGCAAGATGGCCAATTCTAACTGTCTGATAGGCATTTTGCCTTGCAGAATTAGACCTCAGGAGGACCCAGAACTCAATATGCAGATTTGCATAGATGTGGTAATTAGGTCTGTGGATTTTGATGTGGCCCCAAAGAGAAGAAAAGAGGCCCTGGGACAGTCTTGAAGTCCATCTGTAATTAGAGAGCAGAATCTGGATGAAAACCTAGGAAAGGAGTCGAAAGAAAAGTAGAGAAAAAGAGCTAGAGAGCACCTTGCAGTTTGGGCAAGACTCTCCAAGAAGACTCAGGCCAGAAATGTCAGTGAAGAAGAGGTGGAGTGAGAAAAGAGCTTCAGCTTCAGTCATCAAGAATAATTCTGAAGAGAGCCACTTAGTGGTAAGGTGCAGTTAGAAGTCAACTTCCAAAGAGCTAAGAGGTGAATGAATGAAAAGACAGTGAAAGCAAAGAGTAGATAGATTTCTCTGGGAGAGTAGGAAAAAAATTATTTTTAGGAGGATAATGTTAAGGGAGATTAATTTTTTTTTAAGCATTGAGTAGACCTAGGTGTGTTTATAGACTGTAGATCAGTAGATAAAGTGGAATTGAAGACGAATGAGAGATTGTGCGGGCAATCTGCTGGAAGACAGGGGAGGGAGGGATCAAGCAAATATGCAGAAATTTTCTTACCAGACCCTGGAATGAATTCTTAGCAGACACATTCTAATACAAAAAGAACAAAAGAGGATCCCATGTGAAACTACAAATTTGTTACTTACAAGTGTTTTTGAAAAAATACAAAATTTATAGTGATAACATTACATATTCCTTTCTGAACTTTAAAAATCTTTCATGCTTCTTTTTTTTTTTTTTTTCTGATTTTGTTCATTCTTTCAAGAGATCCACCACTCACCGTGAGGAAAGCACTATCTTAGGGGTTGGGGAAGATAAAACGTTTGGGGAAAAATATAACCCCTGAGCTCATAGGGAGGAAGGAAATAAGCATTTCTTAAGTGTCTAATAGGTGCCAGGAACTATGTCCAGTGCTTTACAAATACTATCTCATTTGATCCCTGTAACAACCCTGTGAGAGGTCTTATTCTCATTTTACAGTTTTGGAAGCTGAGGCAGACAGGGCTGTCTGTGCCCAGAGTCACAACTAGTTAATATCTGAAGTTGGATTTGAACTTGGGTTTTCCTAATTTCAAGCCTAGTTCTCTAATCACAATACCACCTAATTGCCATCACACACAAAGTACAACTGTCTTTTACTCAATCTGCTTTTTGTCCTAACTTCCCTTTTTTTGTTGATAACATCACCATCCTCCTAGTCACTTGGATTTGAAACCTGATTCTTCTTTGTCCAATCAGCTAACAAGATGTCGGTTTTGTCTCTGGCTATTTTTTCCATCCCATCATCTCCATATACACACCAGCACCCTAGAAGGATACCTTATTCCTTCTCACCTGGGCTGTCATCTAATGATAACTTCTTCCAGTTTCTCCACCCCTGACTCCCAAAGCCCTTTTTCCCATCTATTCTTCATACAACTAGAACTATAATCTTCCTAATACCAACACCTGACCCTATTATTTGCCCATTAAAAAGCCTTTAATGTTTTCTTGTTGTCTCTAGGATAAAATACAGATTCATTTAAGGCCTTCTTCAGTCAGGATTTAATCTACTTATTTTAATCCCTTGTGTATTGTATATTCTCTCCAAACTAGGCTACCAGCTATCCCCAATCTTGTATTATATATTCCCAAATGTCCAGCTGTTTTGTGTGGGGCCTGCTTCATGCAGAGAAAGCCTTGCCTCTTCTCCACAGCTTGCTCAAATTTCAGCTGTCCCCCTTTTCTCTTCCCTCTGCTGAAAATCATATTTAATATGAAAGACTTTTTTTCCTACCTCAATTTGTGCTTTTTGTATGTGTGAAAATGTTGTCTCCCTGTTTAAATGATAAAGTCCTTGGGAAAGAGGACTACATTGATGTTATTTATCTTTGTAACCCCAGCTCTTAGCACAGTATCTTGACTATAAAAGATAGCTAATAAGTGAATTATCTATTTTATTTTTTTGGTTAAGCTACTTCAAGCCAGATTTCTAAATAATCACAAACTGTATTCCTGTGAAACAATTAGTGTTAGATCATTCATAGAGATTGTTGCTTTTGTAAATTTGTAATGAGGAAAAACTGCTAAGTCAGGGAAACCCTTCATTTCTCTGGACCTTCACACCCTCATCTAGAAAAGGGGGGTTAAAGCCTATAGAACTCACTTTCTGGGGCAATTGTAAAAGGATTGAATGAAGGCAGGATTTGTAAAAAGGGATGAATAAGGGAGAGAACAAGCATTTAATAAGTGCCTCCACTGTGCTCAGTGCTTTACAAATATTATCTCATTTAACCTTCACAAGATCCTTCACCCTTGCCCTTTGAGATTGTTGCTCTTATGATTCCACTTACAGTTGGGACAGAAGCCAGACAGAAGTGATTTTCTTAGAATTATACAGCTAGGAATCTTTCTGACTCCAATCCTAACGCTCTTTCCACTGTGTCACCTAGTCCGTTGTCATGTGGTACTTTGTAAAACCTTAAATCACAAATGAATGTCCATTCTTATAATTAAATATGATGTAGGTAACTTTGAGGGAAGCCAAAAATGGGAGCCCATATGTTCTTGCTTTCTGTTACTAGCTAGAATTTTTTTTTTTTATTTGCTCTTTTAATGTTATCTGTCTAAAGATATTTTGGACAGCCTGCTGAATTTCATGGCAGGCCAATTAATGCAGTTCTGTTTTGAACCATTTTACAAAAACTGAGCTATGACCAGCAGTTTTTGAAGCTTTTCTGGCTGAATTCAAAGACCAGTAGTGGTAAGTGACCAGTGGCTGTTATTTTCTGTGATGGTTGCTAGTGAGATTCTCATCTTTCTATTTTAGTTACTCCTGACTACGTCCCTCTTCTTGCAAATTTTGACTTGGAGACATTAGATGGAGGACCTCACACCAGTGCTGCTGTTTCAGTGAAAAACAAAAAGAAGGGAGAAAAGGGTAGGTACTTCTTTTTTCCTACATTCAATCTCAATGTAGGTTATTTTGAGCTGACTCGGTGGCCTTGGCTATCATGTCAGTGTCTTCTGACTCCTGCACCAGGTGCCCTGAGGCTTAAGAAGTTTAGAGGGACTGTGGACTTTAGCCCCTTCTTGGGAAATGTTTTACCCTTGCTTACATAGGTGTGTTTCTTCTATGTGGTTTTCCCTTGTACTGTTGAAGATCAGAGTTCCTTTGTGCCTTACCTCTTACCTTTTCATGAGTTTTCATGGCCTAAAATAAGGTCATCATCACCCAATAGTTGGCCTTCTCCTGATGACTATGCAAACTGAGTGGGACTAGTCCTTAGAGGACAAACAATTATGAGATACACATTGGGATGACATGTCCCAGCTTGCATTGCACTAATGTAGCTTTAACAGTTGAGGACATTTCCTAATACCAACACCTGATCCTTTAGAAAAGAGCTTTAGAAAAGGGCATATGCCATCATGTGGTGAGAGTGGGGAGGTGGGAACATGGTCATGTTAAGGTGTTTTATCTTGTCTTGTAATGATTCCCCATGCAGAGTGACATTTTGTAGGCAGGGTTATTGTTTGTTGTTTTTCTTCTGAAGCACAGGGAGGAAAAAAACGAAAAGCTGATGGTGGCAAGTCTTTCTCCCTTGAAAGAAATTCGAAGGAGGATGGTTCAGAATGTGAGCATTCACAGTCTGATAAAAGTCAACCAGAAAAGGTATTGGGGGGCAGGGAAATATTGGAGGGCGAGAGAATGATATTACTCATAAACTCATAACCCAACATATTCCCATTTACATAATGGCTCCTGTGCCCCTTCTGTACTGGATAAGTGAAAGACTCCTGTCATCGTCATCTCATTAACTAGCTCCCCTTCCCTGGGGGTAGTTGTCTGAAGACAGGGGAATCTGGGATTGCATCTTTGCCTGTCAATGACCACTTCTAACATATTAGGCTTGAGAACTCTATGCCAGTGATATTGTGAGATTCACCCTAGTAGGAATGTCATTTTGAAATTGTGAGCTGTATACCACTGTCATCTATTGTTTGACCACTGAAGTAGGTCATATATTGGAGAAGGTGAGATTAATAGAATTGAAGGTACTAATCCAGAGGCCAGGAGACCCTTGGTTTGATTCCAACATGTGACAGTAGTTTGCTTTATGACCCTGACAGGAGCTGTCTTGTCTGTGCCTCCATTTTTCTCAGCTACAGAATGCTAATAATACTTGTTATTCATCTTGTAGGTTTGTTTTGAGGAAAGTGTATTGTAAATATTGTTATGCTGATTGTAGATTTCTAACTTTTTAGTCACTTACAGATATGTCACTTTGACAATTTGAGACCTTAAAACAAACACGAGAAAAATTATAAGTGATTGTTGGCTTCATTGATCTATGCTGGCATAATGAGTAAAGAGCTGGTTATAACACCAAGAGGGCTTGGATTCAGTCCTTTCTCTGCCTCATTCTGAGGATGTGGCTCCAGCAAGTCACTCAACTCCAGGCTTCCCTCTGTGACTATGAGTGACAAGAAAAGAGCTATCTGACATTAGTGGGAATCACCTTCTCTTTTAAGAGTTACTAATGAAATCATGACTGCCCTGCCTACTCTTGCCCTTACTAATCTGTAACAGTTTTACAGTATCAGTTCCAGATAATAAGTGTTAAAGCACACATTCCTTTTGTTAACAAACAACAAAAAAAAAAATGGGAAAGTTGGATGTACTATTGTTGTTTTGGAGCAATTATTCTTTTAGACAGTTCTGCTTAGCTTTTATATGGAAAGATAATATAGAATATGGTTGGTTGTTAGGAAGTGACTAGTATGTCAATATAAAGCATATCCATTTTTAAAAGGGCAAAAATTTATTGGTTATAATATTACTCTTTACATAGCTTCTTTAAATATTTAACATTTGATTGAATTTATATATGCATTTTCAGAAATATATCTTTTCCATTAAAATTAAATACATTAGTATACTTTGTAGTTTTCAAAAAAAAAAAAAAAAAAAATTGGCTCCAGGATTTATTGTATTGTATATGCCACTGCTTTTTTGTCCAGGAGTTCACAGAGAAGGAGGAAGAGAAGGCTTCTGTGTCACTCCAGAATTACACCCCTTTTTTCCGAGAGTTGGATCTTGAGGTGTTCTCTGTTCTGCATTGTGGACTTTTGACCAAGTCCCTGCTAGATACCGAAATGCACACTGAGGTAAGGGCTTGGGCAGACATCCTCTAGCATGTGACTGTATCCTTTTATAAAATGTCTGTGGATCTTATTATTCTTTTGTAAGAAACACAGAAGCAGACAGGAGGAATGTTTGACTATATGTCTTTCTGCCACAAAAAATGGGGAGAAGAGAACAAACATTTCCTAAACACCAACTATGTACTAGGCACAATGCTAAGCACTTTACAATTATCTCGTTTGGTCCTCTTATCTCAGTCATCCTGGTCAAAAGCATCTCTCATTTTATCAGTATACCATCTACTGAGGAGCTTGATTTCTGCCTCTGTCTCTATGAAGAATTTTGCATTCTAAGGTATTTGGAGTACTTCTGTAGGACAAGCCTACAGAATGGGTCAGCCATGGCCAGTTCCACTGTTCTGGAGAAAGGATATATTTTGCCATGCTTTTGAAGATAAATACTCAACTATCTGAGATATTCCTTTGTTCTATATAACATGATGACTTTGGAGTAGCCTGTATTCTAGATAACAGGTGTATACAGTAAGGGGATGAAAGTGTGAAGGTAAAAATAAGTTAACCTGAGGAAGCAAATGCTGTTAGCCATGAATGAGGAACTTTTCATTTCTAGGTTTTAGGTGTTTTAGTTTAGGAAGAAGTTGAAAGATTCATTATAAGTTTTAGATTTTTGGGAAACTGGGGGTGAGTATTCCCCTTCAGATGGAGAAGGAGCAAAAGTAAAATTCAGATCACATGTCTCATTTGGCCCCTTCATTTTTTTTCTTTTTTTTTTTTCCCTTTTAAATAATAGCTTTTTATTATCAAAGTAGATGCAAAGATACTTTTCAATATTCACATTTCAAAATCTTATGTTCCAAATTTTTTTCTCCGTCCCTTATCCCCCTCCCCTAGAGAGTTAACAATCCAATATATGGTAAACATGGACAATTTTAAAGTTCAGATTCAGAGACTTGCTCAAGGTCACATAGATAGTGAGTAGCAGAGCCATAATAAGAATCCAATCCACTTCCCCAGATCCAGAATTCTTTCTACTGTATTTATGAATCTGATAAAATGGCAAGTTTCACTATGTAGCTGCCAGGATAAAAGCCCATCCCAGAAGTTCTAGTACAGTTTAAAACTTTAATAATTTCACAAGTATAAATACTATAAATGTGTCCCCCCCCCAAAAAAAAACATGCAAAAAATTGTCAACCTAGCTGATTTTTAAACTTTGTAAAAACTTTCAACAGCTGCTGCCCACTGCCTAAAAAAGATTGCATTTGTAATCTTCATCTTAAGTTCTTCCAAAGAATGAAGTTTTGATGCATGTACTACACATATTGAATGGCCAAACAAAAAAAGATCTAATGAAAGCAGATGAAAGAGACCAAGCAAAAGGATTCCCCCTTGCCCCACCTCCTGATCTTCTGATTTGAGAAAGTAGCCTCCAGAAATTCTCATAATGATAAAGGGGCTCCTCTTGTTAAAATTAAAATTTTATATTTCTTGTTGAAAATTCACAAAATAAAAGAAATTCAAATAACTTTTTTATGTAAGTTTGGAGTCTTTAGGCTTCCAAAGCTAATAGAACTGTTGTGATTGAGGATATCTGACATCTTTTTTCCAAATAACAGGCTGTCGAAGTTGTGCAGTTAGGACCTCCTGAGTTACTCTTACTACTGAATGATCTTTCCCAGAAATTGGAAAATATGTTTGTGCCTACTGCTACCAGGCGAATTTCTTTCCTTAAGGTTGGTACAAACTGATGGCTTCTCTTACTTTATTTGCATCATTGAGCAGCAAGCTATTGCTGGGGAATTTTTCAGTGTGATAAGTAAAATTTATTTCTAATGGCATATAAAATAAGGAATATGCTCCTAGACACTCCTACCTTTCTCAGTATTTTCCATTTTAACTGAATCATGTTATCCTATTTTGTATTTATCAATGCTT
Source organism: Sminthopsis crassicaudata (assembly GCF_048593235.1). NCBI lineage: Eukaryota > Metazoa > Chordata > Mammalia > Dasyuromorphia > Dasyuridae > Sminthopsis > Sminthopsis crassicaudata. Next base: position 705,756,008 of record NC_133617.1, on the reverse strand, counting down.
AAACTAACTTATGCTAAATTTCAGTGTTGTTGTTTATTCATTCTTCTAGTCTTACTTCCTGGAATTGAGATTTTCTGTTAGAGTTAGGCTCTCATAGTGTCCTACTGTTAGAGTGACAGTACTGTGGCTCTATTCTGTTCCCAGAGCCTAGCTCCAGGATGTCTATTGGGTCAAAATATCAGTCCAATTCTTTTTTTTTTTTTTTTTTTTTTTTTTTTAACATATTTCCATGTGAATCATGTGGAACAGAAATATCAGAATTAAAGGGGAAACCATGAGAAAGGGAAAAAAAACAAAAAAGGTGAAAATAGTATGCTTCTATTCTCACTTAGTCTCCATAATTCTTTCTCTGCATAAGGATGGTATTTTCCATCCAAAGTCTATTAGAATTGTTTTGAATCATCAAATTGCTGAAAAGAGCTAAAAGTTGTTGATTATCACATAATTTTATTACTGTGTACAATGTTTTTCTGGTCCTTTTCAATTCACTCAGCATTACTTCGTGTAAGTCTTTCCAGGTTTTTTTTTTAATCAGCCTATTTCAACCCAGTTCTTTAGCTAAAGGCCGAGTCTGACATCTCTTCGATAGGGTTAGAGTGACAGTCCTTCTATTCTTGGGGAGAGAGTCCATGATCTCAGTCTCTATTTCATGGTCAATGGGAGTTTTATAACCTTGTTTTCTAGTCATTACTTAGGTTGACACTCCTATGAAATTGTAATCAACCAATAAATATTCATTAAACTTTTACTATGTATCAGGCTCAAAAAGAAGCAAAATGTAGTCGCTGTCCTCACAAAGCTTACAAATGAATACAAAGCAAGCTACATACAGGAAAAATAGGAAATAATTAATATAAGTAAGTTATGGAATTAAGAGGAGTTGGGAAAAGCTTCCTATAAAAGATAAGATTTTAGTTGAAATTTAAAGGAAGCCAGGAAGGTGAATAGGCATTGTTGAAGAGAACATTCCCAGCATGGGGTGGGGGGGACAGAGACAATGCTCAGAGCTGAGAGGTGTAGTGTGCTATTTGTGGAAGAAGCTGGAAAACAAGAAGTCACTAGATAGAAGATTATATGTATAGAGGTAGGATGTAAGGAGACAGGAAAGAGAGGTGTAAGGGGCAGCTAGGTGGCACAGTGGATAGAGCACCAGCCCTGAATTCATGAGGACCCGAGTTCAAATGTGGTCTCAGACACTTAACACTTCCTAGCTGTGTGATCCTGGGCAAGTCACTTAACCCCAGCCTCAGGGAAGAAAAAAAAAAAAAAGAAAAAGAAATAGAGGTGTAAAGAAGAGTTTGGGATGCCAAACAGAACTTTTATGTTTGATCTTGGATGTGATAGGGAGTGCTAAGTTTATTAAGTAGGAGAGTGACCTAATTAGACACTTTAGAAAAATCACTTTAGTGGAAGATGTTTTGAAGTGCAGAGAAGGCAGACCTTCAGTACCGATGTGAGGTGATAAGAACCTATGCTAAAGGGATGGCAGTGACAGGGGAGAGAAGGCAATATATTAGAGAGATACTGAGATTGAGAGAAATAATTGTGGACCCTTACTCTATTCCAATCAGTATTAATCAGTTCGATAAGAATCTTATATGCCAAAGTTCTATGTATAAAGTCCCAGAGTTGTAGATTCTACGTTTACTTGTTTAACTGTAGGAGATTAGCAAAAAGTCCTCCACCCTTGTCTTGTCTTGTGATGGTGACCAAGCTCAGTTTGGCAGAGATCACTACTACATGGAAAGTCCCCCAATGTATTTTTGTACTTCTAGACCAATCCCTTGTGCTTTAGGATATCTTATGACCATTTAGGTTACTGACTGTGATAGCTACCATTTCTTCCTGTCCAAATTAAGGAGAAGTCTGTCCATCTTATGTTTAGATATTTCTTGCTAAATCCAACTTGTAATATTGCTGACATAGTTCTTATCTTAACTTATGTATCACATGTCAATCAATGGAAGTATTCTGTATTTGGTATAACTGTTCCAGAATGACTGGACATAAAAATAGGGCCCTGGAAGGAGATGATATCTCAGATCATGAGGAAGATGTGAGGTCCATTTTATTAGAGAGGACCTTGGACCCTTTAATTAGCTCAGGCCTCTACCTCAATCACTCTTATTCTAGGTGGAATAATTTTAATACCCACAAGGTGAAATGAGCTGATCTCAGCTATTGAGAGATAAATAGGTTCTAAGCCTGAGGGGCTAGAAGGATAGTATTGTCCTTTAAAATAACAAAGAAGGCTGGAGGGTAGGATTTAAAGGGAAAGATAATGAGTACTATTTTGGACTTGTTGAGTTTAAGAAGTCTGTTAGACCTCCAGTTTGAAATATCTACAAGAGAATTGGAGATGCTGTAGATCAGCACAAAGATTGGAGCAAGACTGATAGATTTGAGAATCATCAGCCTAGAGATGGGAATTAAATCCACAGGAGCTGATGAGATCACCAAGTGAAATAGGATGGAAGGAGAAAGAAGAGGGACTAGGTCAGAACCTGGAGGGACATTTATGGTTAAGATCCAGCCAAAGTAACTGAGTACAATCAGTCAGATGAAGCCTGAGGAGAGTGTTGTCCTTAGAGAAGGGAGCAGAGAGTGGACATCAGTGTCAGAGGCTATAGAGAGAGCAAGGAGAACAAGGGATGAGAAAAGGCCGCTGAATTTGGCAACAACGGAATCATTGGTGACTTTGGAGAGTAGTTTCAGTAGCATAAGGCCAGAAACTGGATTAGAAGGGCTTTAGAAGAGAGTGTGAGGGGGAGTGGAGGCAAATAAATGTCACAGACAGCCTTTTTGAGAAGTTGAACTACAAAGGGCGGTAGAGCAATTGTGAAGTGCCCCAGCTTATACTCTTTCTTCCTCTCTGCTATCTTGGCCCATCTCTGGTTTCTGTATTTTAATAGGTTCCTCAGAAGTAAATGACTTTGTTCTATGAAGGAGAAAAAAAGACCTTATGGTCAGAATTTATTAACCAGTCAGGTGGGCAGCTTACATTCCTCCAGTACTCCTGACTGAAAGTCGCTATGTTGGACTTATACTGTCCACTGTGAACAAGATCTTGCTTCTTTAGGAATTGTGGGACAATCTGTTGTTGAACTGGGGATTTGTTATATTTTGCTTTTGGTTTTTGTTTTCCACCTCTGGCCTCATTGCAGAGTAAAGGAAGCCGGAACATTGGATTCTCCCATCTGCATCAAAGATCAGCTCAGGAAGTAGCTCACTATCTAGTGCAGTTGTTGACCCCTCTGTGTAATCACCTGGAGAACATGCACAACTATTTTCAGGTCAGCAGTCTCCCTGTCTTTCAAGCCACTTTTACTACATAGAGCAACTGTGTCTGACTCCGATGGAAATGGGGGCCTCTAAGGATTCCTGTGAGCGGCATAATGACTTAGAAAATCATATATCTCTGTTCTATTTTATTTTTGTTTGGTTAAATATTTCCTAATTATGCATTAATCTGGTTTAGACCCATTTGGGAGCGTTGCAGGCCACATCATAGCTAGCCACGTGTTTAACATCTCTGATCTAGAGCTGAGTAAATATCACCTATGTAAGGGCCCTTTAAATGGGCGGGCACAGCGCAACAGGAGATTGAGTACCCCAGAAATATTCTCTGTGGATATAAGACTGCCCTGTGGGTGGGATCCTGGCCATATTGAGATAGCTTCGTAATGGGTGACAGCTCTCTCACTGGTTGGCTGTGTGTGTGACCTCACAGGCCCTTTATAAGCCCACTGCAGACAGCAGTCGTTCTCTTTAACCTGGCACTCTTTAACCTGGCTCCCTAACCTGGGGTAGCTGAGCCAAGGTGATGGAACCATGAGAGGTAAGAAGTTAACAAGTCAGGGCATTATGTGAATGGGTATAATAAAGGCTTTTAAGATTACTTGTGGCTGTTCTTGAGTGCGCTACCGGTTATTAAACTATAGATTCAAGAAATCACGGCCAGAGACCTTTGAAGGCCTCAAGATGAGGCGAGCTGGGTAGAGTTGACACTGCAAAGGTCAGTGGTCAAAGGTACTCTGTTGGGCATAGGATAGACTAGTAATTGTAACTGCCAGGAGGGCATGTTACAACCTAAATAAAGAATTTCATCTCATTAGGATGAACTTTGAGGGAAAATAGGAATTCTCACTGAAGAATTTGACCTAGAAGCATGTTCCTCTTTTTTTTTTTAAGTGCTTGGCTACTGAAAATCATGGTGTGATTGATGGACCTGTAGTCAAAATACAGGAGCACCAGATAATGTCATCTTGTTACCAGAGACTGCTGCAGATTTTTCTCGCCTTGTTTGCCTGGTAAGTGTGTGGGATGTGATGCAGGTGGATGTAAAGAAGTTATGGAGCTGTTTTCAGTCTTCATAGTGCAAAGAAAGCTTGGAGCTGGAGTCAGACATGAGTTTGGATCCTACCTCAGGTACTTAGGAGTCTTATGACCCTGAACAAGTAATTTAAACCTCCTCCAACCTCAGTTTCTTTATCTGCTTAAAAAATAAATAAATAAATAAAAAATAAAAACATCTACATTATAGGAGTATAGTGAAGGTTGAATGAAACATGCAAAGAGCCTTAGAGGCTGCTATAGTTAATGTTATTATTATTGAGTAGCAGATGTTATTGTATATAGCATTCTTCAGAACAGAAAAGAAATGCAAGTCACTGTATAAGATCACTAACATTTGTATAAGTTTTTGTGTTTTTTTCATTATATCCTCATATGCATTGTTTTATCCTTGCTGTGCTTTGGTTTTTATTATGAGCATTATTACCTTGTTTTTAAAAATAAATAAACTGAAGTATAAAGAGATGAGAGGCCCTTGCTGTCACAGCAAGTTTGTGACATGTGACCTGACGGCCATAATCTGGAGAAGCTTTATTCCTAAAAAACCCCTAAAAACACAGTTTGAAGAATCAAAAATGTCCCCTAATTTTCATTTGGCCATTTCCATTGTCTAAAATTCTTAGATATGTTTATGTAGAAAATCTTCTCAGATAAATACTGATAGTCTTCATATGATTTATATCAGGCCACATATTTCCTTTGTAGGTAGTAATAATAATACTTTGAATTTACATGAGATCTTTATTTTTAAAACTCTAGATATTTATACATTGTTTATTATAATTTTTCCTTACCATATCCCTATAAAGATAATCTTAAATATATGTTATGTATTGTAACTTATAAGTAGGAAAATTTAGTTACAGAGAATCCCTTGATTTGTAGCATAATTTTGTTTACACTGAATTATATTTTTTTATGTTACTGTTAGGGAGAGTGAATAGCATTGAACACTTATTGGTTAATATGAAATATGTCTTCAAATGCAAAATGAGTATTATAAGTTCTAAGTCCCATAAAGTTCAAAGAAGGAAGTTAGAGTTGTGAACTAGAATTTTGGGGGAAGTTGTTGGAAGATAGTAGGACTTGAAGAAGAGATACACGGAAACACTGATGAGGGTTCATTCTAAACTAGAGGAGTAGCTTGAGCTTACCTATCCTTGATTGCTGATTGGATTTTTCCTTAGTCAAACTGAGACCTATTAAAAACCTTAGCTTTAAAAGGCCAAGATTTTCCACTGCATTCAGGGCCATCTCCAGTCATTCTGATCTATATCTGACCACAGGATCTAGATGGCTCCATAGGAAAAAGTGAAGCAGGTGACCTTGCCCAGCTCTTCCTCACTGAAATCCAATCTGCTTATCATGACGTCAGCTCCCTGACATCATGGTCCTCTAAAACAACAACAATTTAGCAGAGAAACTGCAAGAAAGAGCAGGAGACCAGTCTGACTAGACCAGAAGGGCAATGTGAGACACTGAGGGTCAATGATATTGTAAATAGTAGGCAGGAATGTTTAGCCTTTGGGCAGTTGCTGGATTTTCTTGAGTAAGGTAGTGACATTGAAGCACACATGGTGACATTGTCCAGGTTGGAGGGAGAACAGGCCTAGATTAGGACAGTGACAATGGGCATGGGAAGTACACTCATGAAAGGCAGTTGATGTCTGATTGAATAGTAGGAATGGAAAAGAGAGGAGTCTTTTCAGATCTTTCTTCCTTTGGTGAGTCTTGAGAGATCTTGACAGAATTTTAAAATGTTTTTGTCTGTATTGCCAACGCCATTCTGACCACACAGACTTATACTGCAGACTCAGAACTGAACATGTAATTTTGGTTTGCCCTTGATTGATTTTTTTCATTGTTGGATTGTATCAATAAACTAGAAGTTAAGAGTCCCAAATGATGTACAGCCTGAAAACATCCTAATCTGCCTTTCTCTTGACTTATTTATCCCTAGGGGTGGATTCTCTCAGCCTGAAAACCGGAACTTAATGCTGATGGCCCTTAAAGTTCTAGCAAATAGACTGAAACAGGGAGACCATGAAGTGCCTTTAGGAGAATTACTTAGGTATGTAAAAGATATCCCATAAAGCTTGGTCTTAGCATCCCCCCCAAACTTCAACAGTTCTCGATATTCTTAGATCTGTTTCCTTAGAGCATCTTTGTAGATAAACACAAAAGATTTACTGGTCTTCAAACAAGTTTTATGTACCAGGCTACTCATCCTCCAGAATAAAGTGCCAGTCCTTCGCATCTAATACAACTTTGGACTGATGTCACATCCTTCTTTCCAAAAGTTCTGGGCACTTCTATCTCATTTACTGTGATTTTTTTCATATCCCTGTGTGGAAAAGTGTGGACAGTTTTTACATTTTTGCAGATAGAAATACAGCAGATGAATTGGCTTAAGTCGTTAAAGTAATTACAAAGTCAACATAGAAGTCAAATTTATTGACTACCTCCCTGCATGCATACCCCTTCTCCCCCCCCCACTCCAGCCCCACACCCCAATCCAGTTACTTCTGGTGTGGGACATATAGCATGGCTGTTACTTTGTAAGAGGAATGAGTTATTTCAATATTAGAAAATGTCAATGCTTTGAGTAAGATAATGGAAAGGGCAGTAAAATCCTTGAAATGGATTTAGGGAGACATTTAGTTGTAGACAAAACTGGAATGACTATACTGCTTTTTTTCCTCCTCTTTTTACAGCCAGAGCTTCCACTACTTACAGAATTTCCACCACAGTGTTCCCAGTTTTCAATGTGCTGTTTATCTCATCCGGCTCCTTATTGTCATCTCGGAGAAATCTGCAGCCTCCCAGAACAAAGAAAAGCTAGGTGAAAGACTCTCTTTTCTTTTTCAAATAGATAATATTGTTCTTTTGAAATCTGAGGATCTCCAAGCACTTTATGCATTTGGCCTTAGAAATCCCTTCCCTTATTAAGGTAGTGAGCAGTTATTGTCATAATTTATTTTGTAATGAGAGAAATTGAAGCATGAGATCAGATAGTGATATGACTTAATCTTTATCTAGTATTTCTATCACTGTCAAGAGCAGGACAGTTGGAATCTTTATATCATTTTGGACTTAGCAGAATTGGAAGGGACTTCAGAGATCATCTATATCCCAGCTTCTTATTTTTTGTTTGTTTTTTTATACCATTGTTTTTTTGTTTTTCAAAGTACATGAAAAAATTAGTTTTCAACATTTCAACATTTACCCTTGCAAATCTTGTGTTCCAATTTTTCCCCCTCCTTTCTCATCTCCTCCCTCACCTAGATAGCAAGTAATCCTAGGTTAAATGTGTGCAATTCTTCTAAACATATATCAACATTTATCATGTTTCACAAGAAAAATCAGATCAAACTGTATGCAATGTTTTCCTAGTTCTGCTCACTTCATTTTGCATTAGTGCAGGTAAATATCTCTATATTTTTATGAAATCTATCTGCTCAACATTTCTTATGGCCCATTGTATTCCTATTATAGTCATATAACATAATTTGTTTAGTCATTCCAATTTTTCTGTCCTATTCCCCCTTCCATATATCAAGCAATGTGAAATAGGTTATACATGGACAATCATATTAAACTTATTTCCACATTAGTCATATTCTGAAAGAAGAAGCAGGAAAAAAAAAATGATAAAAAAAAATGTGAAAATATATGCTAGGGGCAGCTAGATGGTGCAGTGATAGAGCAACAGCCCTGAATTCAGCAGAACCTGAGTTCAAATACAACCTCAGACACTTAACTAACTGTGTGACTCTAGGGAAAGTCACTTAACCTCAATAATTCCACTGATGGTCATACTCTTGATTTCCAATTCTTTGCCACAAAAAGCATCAAGCCAAATTTAATGAAGATAGTTCTAATAAAATAAAAAAGGAAAAAAAGGAAAATCAGATCAAAAGGAAAAAAAATAAAGAGAAAAACAAGCAATCAAATGACAACAACAAAAGGTGAAAATAATATCTTGTGATCCACATTCAGTCCTCATAGTCCTCTCTTATCACATCACATCACTGTTGATCATCACATAATCTTTTTTTTTATCTTTTTTCTTTTTTTAAAAAGCTTTTTATTTTCAAAATATATGCATAGTTTTCAACATTTACCTTTGCAAAACCTTGTGTTTAAAATTTTTTTCTCCTTTCCTTCTCCCCACCCCCTCTCATAGAGGGCAATTAATTCAATATATGTTAGACATGTACAATTCTTCTATACATATTTCCACATTTATCATGCTGCACAAGAAAAATCAGATCAAAAACAGAAAAGGAAAAAAAAAAGAGAGAAAGAAAACAAAATGCAAGCAAACAGCAACCAAAAAAAAAGGTGAAAATACTATGTTGTGATCCACTCAGTTCCCACAGTCCTCTCTCTGAGTACAGAGATCATCACATAATTTTGCTGTTTTTGTATACAATGTTCTCCTGGTTCTAACTCACTTCACTTGTCATCAGTTCATGCAAGTCTTTCCAGGTCTTTCTGAAATCAGCCTGCTCATCATTTCTTATAGAAATATTACATTCATGTGCCATAACATATTCAGCCATTTCCCAACTCATGGGCATCCACTCAGTTTCCAGTTGCTTGCTACTACAAAAAAGGCTATTACAAACATTTTTGTACATGTGGGTCCTTTTCTCTTTTTTATGATCTCTTTGAGATACAGACCCAGTAGAGACACTGCTGGTCAAAGTGGTAAGCACAGTTTGATAGCCCTTTGAGCATAGTTCCACATTGCTCTCAAGAATGGTTGGATCAGTTCACAATTCCACCAACAATGTATTAGTGTCCCAGTTTTCCCATATCCCCTCCAATATTTATCATTTTTTCCTGTCACATTAGCCAATCTAAGAAATATGAAGTTATACTCTAGCTTCTTAAACTGTGATACATAACCCCATGTGGAGTTTCATAACTCAATAGGGGGGTTGTGAAATTATGACTTATTTTCAGCAGATGTTTGATTTGTATATCAATTTTATTTACCCAGGTCACATAAAAATTTCTTGGGTAAAAAGGATCACAAATGGATCTAATCTAGACCACTTCTCATTTGAATAGGAATATAGAGCTATAACCTGAATTCTTTAGGGGAAAAAAAAAGGCTCAGTTTATGTTAATTATTTTAATTAGACTATAGGACTAATAAGACCAAGGTTAAAGATTAATAGCACATCTTTATAGATAAAAGATAATACATTCTTTGCTTAAATATTTTCATTCTCTCCTTTGATTTTTTTTTACCTACAAATTTGAAGTAATTTGGGGGTCTAGTATACCAGATATTCTTAGTCACATTTTGTGGCTGTGATGGGAGAAAAACTCCTTAGGGAAAAAGTTTGCAATTTTGACCTTATCTAAAGTTAACCTTAACCACTCTGACTTAGCCTCTCTAACAGAAGCTTAGGATTTAGAGCTGTGTCCATTGCCCTCATTTTTGATAATGAGAAAACTAAAACTAAGTTGCAATTTGAGCCCACCCCATTCAGGAGTAAACTATGGTTATATTAAGTAAGCTATTAGGCTCAGGAGACTAAGGGTAAGCCCCTTGAGGGCAAGGACTATATTTTGCTTCTTTGTGTAACCCCAGCATTTAGTACAGTGCCTACCATACAACAAGCATCTAATAGATCTTTATTGAGTGAAACAGTCACTACCACTTAAAGTCTTGTTTTGAGCTTTAAAAGATTTAAGATTTCAGTTTTATCAATTCATGTAGGGGTGATTAAGCATTAGGAAACTCATTCAAATTAATCAAACTCATAAGAAGCATTAAACCTCAAATGGAATTGTTAAATTGTTTTTAAAAAATTTCAAATATCAATAATGATATCTATGGGTAATCTTCAAAAGAAACAAAGTACTTGTTGATTAATTTTGCATGCTATCTTCCTAGTAGGGAAAACTATAGAAAGCCAAATTAATAATGAAAATGTGCTTGATAAATCACAGATTTGGAATCCTAAATATTGCTAGGGCAAGTATGTAGGGAAGGCATGTGTATGTTAGCTTTTTTAAGGTTTTCTGTTAGGATTCAGGGTCACAATGAGTTGCCTTTTTAATGTGTTCCCAAGGTTAAAAATCAAGGGAAACTTGGTCCCCTTCCAAGCCAGTCATCATCCCTGTATTCCTTCTTTCCCACAGCTTCCCTGGCAAGGCAGTTCCTGTGTCAAGTTTGGGTACAGCCAAATGGAGAAAGAGAGAAAGGCAGCAGCTTTAATGACCAACTGCACACTTTGCTCTGGTGAGAGAATTGGCTTTGGCCAGGAGAATCAATTTGCTGTTGGAGCCCTTCATCTCACAAAAAAACTCAGAAATGGCTGGTGGTAGCTTTAGTTCTTGGTAGGGTGAACATTGGAAGAAAACAGAAAGTGACCACCAGATAGGCTTGAATTGTTTGTTACAACATTAATTGTAAATTCATTGTTATTTTCATTTTTAAAAATTTCATTGGAATCCAGCCATACACAATGATTCTTTAGTTATTTAAGCCTTTTATTTCTGTAAAGAGTGTTTTGTAATAGTATTTATATAAATCTCAGTTTTAAGTTTGAAATGAGCCATACTTAGGACTAGTAGAAAGTGTGATCTTTCCATTCTGTGTTAAATTGCCACATTGACTCCTTTGGTGAAACAGAATAATTCAAGACACATTCAATCTGTGATATATCAGTTAGGGACACTAACGAAGATAAGCTCATCTGTAGCTCCTGAATTTATTCTGTCCATAGGTTCAAGAAGAGAAATTCCAGAGAATGCATTTCATAATTGGTTCAATGAGCTCTACTTTTTCTTTCATCTATTGCACATTTCATATTTCACTCTCAGAGAGTGTAAAAAAGAAATGAGAATTTATTTTGCAAATAAATTAAAAAATGCTCTGTGAGCTCTTAAGAAAAATGGATTTAGTCTGTTCTAAGGCCTTTAGTCAATCTGTTCCTAATCAATAAACGACTCTCTTAGTGCAGCATTTACATGGAGCAAGCAGATAGTGTCCTCAAGCTTATCGAGGAGATTGCTGGCACTGGGGTTCCAGAGCTAATCAATTCTTCCAAAGATGCTTCTTCTTCCTCTTTCCCTACACTGACCAGGTAAGTCTTAGGTTGTTGTTTCTGTGGCAGTCACAAAAAAATCTTCCACATCCCACCTTTTCATTGTCTTATTTTGTCTTGGGGATAATGGTTTGTTTTACTTATGAAGTATTTAATTAAGGACTCAATAAAGCATCTTACTCATAGTCTCCTTAGTATGCAAGAAGCACGTTGTCCAGCACCTGACTTCATTGTTTCTTAGAAGACATTGGTTGGGTCTTTGTTACAAATAATCAATTTTGGTTGACTTGTTCTCAGCTAATGTAATTCAGAGAAGAGAAAATCTTATTAGGCAACATTAGAGACCTATGTTCTTAAGGCTGGTGAGATGCTTGGAAAATCTAGCTACATAATGGCCTTTCCTCAAAGACATTTATTTCATCACTTAATTTTGAGAGATCATCTAGCCCATATTCTAGTGATTTCTCTTTTAGAGGGTTAAAAGTAGGGAAAAAAAATGATTGTAAATGAGAGTCCTCTGTCTATTTTCTGTCTTCCTCACTGGCCCTTATTATTTCATCAGATTAATGTTGTTCTGTCGGTTCCATCTGTGATCTTGCCCCTGGTCTCCCTTATGTGTCAATGGGGCCTTGTGACAGGATTGTGAAGAGGCTGTTTTTTTCACAGAAGAGATGCAAGTGCAAGCCCGTGCTGACATGCTCACAACTGCTTTGCCATAGACAGGACCTTATAAATCTTCTGTTTTTCTAGGCAGACATTTGTAGTTTTCTTTCGAGTGATGATGACTGAACTGGAGAAATCTGTGAGAAACCTTCAGGCTGGTACTGCGGCAGACTTGCCTAAGGTGAGGCTGTCATGTCAGATAATAGCTGCGGATTGATTTAAAGCAGCCATCACCACTACACATTGTCTCATCTGGTCCTGTTTACTCTAAAGGGGTTAGGAAACAAGAATGTATATCTGCCCTTGGCAGTGAACTCTGGGATCTCCTATGGGTGCCATCTTTCTCTCCAGCCAATGGTCCCATAAAGTTGCTTCTGCTAGAAACCTATATCCAAGGTTCTTCAGAGGTTCCTCAGAACAACTTCCCTTTCCTCAATCTGCCAGCTGACTCCAGAAATGCTATGCCAAGACTAATTCCTATAATTTCTCCATCCTCTTTCATCCCCTAATCTATTCATTTGTTTTCCTGAAAAGTTGGACTGTGATTCACTCACTGAATAACTTTGGACCCAAGTTTCCTTTCTAATAAATAGCAAGGGATGATCCTTCTCTTATGGATCCCACCCCAAAAAGCCATCTCTGGCTTTTGCCATGCTCTGGTGGTCACCTGACTAAGATACTTGCTTCTTAGGAGCTGAGGTAGGATTAGAAAGCATGTTCTAGATATACTTCAGGTCTTTAGTAACTAACTCATTATGCAGTTGTGTATTTGAAATAGCCCTAGAGTTCTCATGTTCATCAGTCATTTTGAGGCCAAGATCTGCTTGGAAATCAGAATCTTGATTCTTGTTTCTTCTATGTGTTTTGGCCTGACATATGAGTGCATGAATGAGTGAAGGAAGAAATGGCTATTTATTAAACACTATGTGCAATGCACTGCACCAAGCTGGGGAGGCACAAATAAAAAAGGAAGATGGTCCCTGCCCTCAGTGAGTTTCATTTTTATGGTGCAAACCTACATTTGTAAAATTGTAGTTGCTGATCCTGTGGAAAAGACCCATGGTCCTTAGAGTATAGCAGCAAAATCAAAAGTAACATTTTCTTTAATGTCTTTTCCACTGGTAAAGTCTTACCGATTTCCAGCATTGAACTATTTGATACCACCAAGGACTTTTGTATGTATAGTGCTTATAACCCCTTAGAAGATGTATGGCTATTTACTCTTCGTTTGAATCTTAGAATCTCTATTCCATTTTGGGATTTGATTGCTAAAGATAGGATGTAATAATAGAATTTGGATCTGATTATGAGATGCCTATTTCTATGGCTACTGCTAGGTACATGAGGAGAAGCTTCTATATTGGAGCATGGCTGTCCGAGACTTTAATATCCTTATCAACCTGGTCAAGGTAAGTATATGAGTCTTGGTCCATCTCTCTGGCTCCTATATTCTCTTTAAGGAACAATGACCCCTTTTGGGAACATTCAACCATTATCCTTCTGCATCATTTTCCTGGGTTTCTTTCCTGGATAAGAGCTAACCTTAATAACTCTCTCCTGCCACCACCCAGAGAATATTGTCATTCCTCCTATGAATTTTGTGAGGAAACCAAAGACCATTTCTTTCCCTAACCCATGCTCCATGTGGGGCCATTATGAGATGGGGAAACATGGAACAAGTATATAGATACAACACCAAAGCGCCTCCTTTTCCTTTCTGTATGGCCAGGGCCTCCTAAGGCCCAGCTCTGATGCATATTTGTTGTGTATCATGGACACTTCTCTGAGCCTCAACATTCACATCTGTAAAATGTTGGTAAAAAATACTTGTAGTACAAACTACATAGGGCTATTGTGAGAAAACTATTTACAAATCTTAAAATACTTAAGAAATATGAATCATTTTTTGTAATTAGTATATTATTATCTACCTATATAAAAAATAAGACTAAGCTGTTACTGATTTTTCTTCCTTCTCAGGTGTTTGATAGTCGGCCTGTCTTAAATGTTTGTCTAAAGGTAAGGGAAGCTTTGCTGCTTCACAAATCATTTTGTATTGGATTTTCCTTCCAATCAAAAAGTCTCCACGGCTTCAGAAAAAGGCTTTAGCCAGGGTTCCTTCCCCACAGGTCTGAGTATCAGGAATTAATGACCCAAGTGGTCATTTGGGATAAAATCAGTAAATGAGTCTTCCCAAACTCACTTAGGGGTTGGGAATCCATTGCTGTTGTCACTTTAAATCTCTGGTTAGAGACCAAGGGACCAAATCAAGGTGGGTTGGGAGTGTTGATGCTCTAGGAATAGCTAAGATTGCTACATGGGAGCTGGTGTTGCTCAAGATTTCTGAGCATGTAGGACGAAGGAGAGAAGGGAGAGCCTTTAATCTCTAGCTTTTGAGGCTCCATGGTCCAGTGATGTATGTGAGCTGTCTTCTTTCCCTTTAGTATGGACGTCTCTTTGTGGAAACCTTTCTGAAACAGTGCATGCCCCTTCTGGACTTCAGTTTCAGAAAACATCGGGTAAGAGCAACAAGCCATGGAAACGGAGGCAGAGTGGTCCGTGGGATTCAGTTCGGCCTTAGATTGGGGTCTGCTCCAGGCTGGGCCACTCCAGAGAAGCCAAAGTAGAACCTGACACCTCCCCTAATAGAGATTAAACCCACAGCAGATGGAGAATAGAAGTAACTATCTTGCTGATGCACTGTCCATGTTCTCATCTAGGCCTCGGAGCCAACATTCCCTTGTTTATCCTAATAATGAAATTGACAGCATTGACTTTCTAGAAAAAGAAGGTTGTGGGGGTTTGGCATGGAGAGACAGCCTTTCAATTCTGTTGCTTCTCAAGAATGGGACTAAATGCTTTTCCTTGAAAGCTCCCAATCATTCTCAGCGTTCAGAGTATTTAACACATTGCCTTGAGAAAGGGCCATTATTCTAAGTTTTTATCAAGCCGTTTCTCTCAGCAGCCTTGTAAGATTAGTCAGTAGGATCACAATTCCCAGGTCTCTGGGACAGAGACTAGAGAACGAAATCAGATAGAGTGCATGTTACTGTTGAGCTTCAGGTACTAGCAGTGAAAGGTCTAGATACATCATGGGGTCACACTAGCATAGTGTATAGAAGGGGGTGTGGCATGGAGACCGACTCTCTTACCTTTTGATTCATGCTGTTGAAAACTATAGATATTGATATTGGACTCTCTTGATAGTTTTCTCAGGTTCCGTTTAACAGGAAGGAAACTGAGATCCAAGGGGTTAATTGTGATTTATGTCCCACATCTAAACCAATATTAACTAGGTTCCTAGTCTTAAGACTCTTAACACAAGGTTCTTCCTAATGAATTACCCTGTCTCCCAGGGGACAGAAGATAGAGAACTAAGGACGACATCTAAAGGTGACATAATTATGTAGCCAGGACCCTTTTTGAATTCCTTTATTGTGGAAGTTTTCTGTCTTAGCCTTATTTTTTGCATTTGTAATGAAATGAGAGCTTTGGTTACAGAAAAAAAAAAAGAATCTTTTTTTTAGTCTCAGTTGACAACTTTCTTTCTGGGATGTTTCAGGAGGATGTTTTGAGTTTACTGAAAACCTTCCAGTTGAGTACCAGACAACTTCATCATATGTGTGGGCATTCTAAGGTAAGGTGGTGAATAGGACATGTCACCAGCCCTTATTTCTGTTTAAAATCTCTAGACACTGCTTACTATTTCAGACTAGGATAGTTTCTTTATCTTCTTCTAACTTTTTTTCAACTTGGTACCCTGTCTAAAGTAATTTTATTTAATGTTTGAAGACTGGGGAGGTGAGAGAAGACACCCAGGTCAAAGATAAATTTCAGTATGTGAAATAAATTCACACCCTCCATGTTCCAGAAGGTGTTGTTAGGGGAGAGAGACAGAATGCCTGTGGCTGCATTATATAAGCAGTGAATCCCTGCTGGTGAGTAAGTGACAGGAAGCCAGCTGTTGGAGCTCACTTTACATTTATAATCTACCTGGCAGAAACAGGTCTCTTGCCTCTGATAACACTTTAGGCACAAAAGAAAAAATTAAATTGTTTTTTACTAGCTAGATACCGGCTTCATGTTGGACTTTTGTCTTAATTCAAAGGCCAGGGAGCTGCAGAATGTAAAAGCTGTTTGGCAGATAAATTGGGGCTTTTGCCCAGGCCTTTCCAACTACTACTTCTCTTAAGTTCATTTTTAAAAGGTGCTTTTAGTGAAGATTCAAATAACATTTCAAAAAGAGCTAGTCCGTGTTGTTTGAAATTAACATAAATAGGTTCAAAAAGGATATTAATAGAGTCTTTCCAGTTTATTAAAGGGTGTTTGAGGTAAATGTAATTTGTTTTTGAATTTGACATCATGGAATGCAAGTATTAAGCTCTTTCACAGCACATCCCTGTTTTCTGCCCCTGTCAGAGAATGATTCCTGACTGAATGGACCATTGGCTTAACTTCCTGATTTAAATGGCTAAGGACATTGATAAAGGAAAGAATGTCCAGAGGACAACAGCCAGGATGATAAAGAGCCTTGAGGTCATGACATATGAGGACCACTTAAGAGTAGAACTGGGTATTTTTAGCCTAGAGAAAAGACTGGGAGAGGGATGGAGAGAGGAGATTAGCTTTGTTCTACCTGGTTCTCTAGAGCAGAAACAGGAACTATTTATTTCTGATTTCAAGAGAAATTTTCTAGCAATTCAAGTTGTCCCAAAGGGAATGGACACACTCAAGAAGGGGTGGACTCTCTATATTGGTCTTCAAAGAGAGTCTGGATTGTTGCTTTGGGGATATATTATTTAGGGTGGGAATTCCTTTGGTATATGGTTTAGACTAGAAAGCTCAGTGAAGGTCTTTGTTATTAACCCTTAGATTCTATGATTCTGAGTTCTCAAGTTCCTAATCTGAAATGATTGACCAAATTTTATATTGAAGAAGTAGGAATCTAAGCTCCAGCTATCTCACTTTTGTGTATGTATCTCAGCACCCAGCAGGTGATAGTGCTTAATAAATGCTTACCAACTGTTTGGGAAATACAGGAAAGTGGTTTACCTTTGGTTGCACTTCCAGATTCACCAAGATACGAGTCTTACCAACCATGTGCCTTTGTTGAAGAAAACCCTAGAATTGTTTGTGTATAGAGTGAAAGCCATGCTGATCCTCAACAATTGCCAGGAAGCTTTCTGGCTGGGCAACCTCAAAAACAGGGACTTGCAGGTAAGCTTGAATAAGACTGGCTCAGGGAAGAATGGGAAGTGAAAATCATCAGGAAAGCAAAACAAGTGATAGCTGCTTGTAACATACCCTTTTAAGCCCTATCCTTAAAAAGATCTGTTATCCTTCTTTGGTTCCCTGTTCCTGGATTTGTTATTGTTCATAAGGGAGAATGAAAGCCCTTATGGAAAAATCTCACTGCATTCATTCCTTGCTGAGTTTGAGCTAGTAGGGTCACCTTCATATAAGTAGTGGTATTATTTTTCTTTTTCCTTACCTGGTTTTATTCTTGGAACTGCCTTGAGGGTTTATTTATTCCTTAGATCCTTTTGAGAGTACTGGTGAATTTATGGGAGGGAAAGTGGTTTATACTATGTAGAATAACCCATGTGTCCATTTAGCAGTGAATGGTTTCATCAAGGATTTATTACAGTTACATTTCTATCAGACCTTTTCTTTTAAATCTCATTTTTCTACCCAAAGTCCTGGCATTAATCCTCATTTAGATATGAAAAGTCTGAAACACTGAGGTTTTAGATCTTGATTCCCAGTTGCTCAGGTGGTCAAAGCATGGCAGAGCCTGATGTAGAATGAACTCAAACCTTCTGACTTTGCTTCAGCTCCCCCTTCTCACTCTATATGGCGTGTCTCATTACTCTACCATTCCACCATCACTTAATTTGTTAACAGGACCTTAGGACTTGTGCCCATGTCAAAGATGGATGAGGGAATCAATGCCCAGTGAAAGGTTTAGATAAAAGCTGCTAGGAAGAGGGGCTAGAGTCTCCTAAAGCAGAAACTGAATGTAGCTGATCCCATTCAGCCTCTTGGAAGACCATTTGTGTTGGAATATTGAGAAAGTCATTATTCTCTTATGCTTGGTATTATTGAAAAAATATTGGACACATACTGGAATTTTTCTTAATGTCTCTTATTATTAACTTACTCTTATACCAAATAGGGGGAAGAGATTCTGTCACAGCAATCCCAGGAAAGTTCAGTGGATGAGAACCAGGAGGAAGTGACCTCTGAAGTCTCCAAGCAGGAAACTGAGGAGGTATTTCTTTTGTCTTTATGGTTGGACTTTGGTAGTCAAACATAGAACACTTTGCAGTATAGTACACCATCTGTTAACCTCTCCCTGTTCCTCCATGTCTGTTTCTCTATCTGTCTGGCTGACTCAGTCATTCTCTGTGTCTTTCTATGAATCTCTTTGTGATTCTCTCTCTGTCTCTGTCAGTCTCAGTCTTCTCTTTCTCTGTCTCCTTCTGTTCCCCTCCCATCTTCCCTCCCTCCTTCCTTGGGTACATATGCATGCTTATTCCTAGCCAAATAGATTGTATTTACAGTGAACTCTGGGAGGCAGAAAAAAGAGAGTTTTATGGCTTGTTAATTTTGTGCCAATGGGGATAGTTGTGCAAATGCAGATAGTTCTTTCTATGAAGCTCCCTGGTTTACCTATAGTTAACCCTAAATAGCCTACATTTGAAGCTGTTGAGTTTCTCCTGTAGCTTCCTATTTGACTTGTATCTGAAACCCCCTATTGGAGGGGGTCTTTTTTCCCCCTCTGTATAACATGCATTTAAAAGGAGAACCTTGAGTTAAATTAATGCTTCTACTTATGTGTTCAGGAAATATACTTGTCCCAATTTGGTCATATGTTTATATAAGGTAAAGTCTCCATAGTCTCATTAAAAAGGAAACTATTCTCAAAGGCTCTCAATGTCAGTGCTTCAGAGTTGCCTTGGGCACTTTTGATGGGTAGAAAATATGAGTCTGCATACAACTCAGAGAGATGAGCCTTTCCCCAATGCCAACCCACAGAAAGAAGAAAAAGTGAAGGGCTTGTTTTGAAAAGTTAACCCACCTGAGGAAGGCAGCAGTAGCTCTGTGTAATAATGCTCTCTTTATCCATATCCTGGTCTGTGTCATTACACAATGAAACTGAGCACCAAGTCCCTTCTAGTACTGCTTTTACCTAACAAACACTTTGGCAGTCACAGCCCACTAGTTCCAACAAATTCCACAGATAGTAGTTATTAAGTTAGGGCTCAAATTCTTTGTGATTAAAGTTCATCTACTTTGAGCTGCTGTCTAGGGTTCTAAAAAGTCAAGGAATTCAGAAGAATGTCAATTTGTCTATTGAATGTTTGAAAATAGTGGCTAGGAAATGTGTACATCCACTAGGAAAAATGAATCTTTACCTGGTCAAGTTGCAGTTCATGCTACAATATTCATACAGAATGATTGGGCCCCAAAAATCTATAATAATCAGTGTGTCCATTTGATTGTTCTTTGCTTCAGGGAAGTGCAGATGAAGCAAGTATTGGAAATGAAGAAGATGGTAACGAGAGTGGTGACTGATTAGAAGTGGAAGAGGCTGCTCTCTCTCCTCACAAGTCCCCTCTTCCCACTCCTCATCTTCCCTCATGCTTCCTAGCTTCCTGCAACCATCCAATCTCCTTGGAAACATCTTATTCCATGTGTGAAGATGAGGAATCTTTATGGCATCACCCCAGCCATGATTTTGAGATTATCTGCCAGCATCAAGTCTGCTGTTATAGGAAGTGACATTCTTTAATGACAAACATGATTCATTTCCCTTTTGGCTCATGAGAAGATCAGTCTGCTATATACACAAGTGTGAAGACTGTCTATATTTAATATGATTTCAAGTCTTAGAAGCTAGACTTGAAAGCAAGCACTTTAGTTGGTTCTAAGGATCAGCTTTATTCCTCTTCTGAATATTGGCCTTATTCCTCCTCATCTTTTAGATATAAATTCCCTTCCCCTACTTTGGCGTTCCACATTTCCTTAATTGTTTGGGGTAATGGATGGAATGTTGTGGTCTTTGTGGATGAATGTACAGGATACTGAGAAATAAAGTTGTATGGCGGTATCTGTCCTGTCAGGCTTCCTCCTGAGGATCTCTTCCTTCCATACCTCTTTGGATCCTCTGGCCTGGGGAATTTGAGCCTGACTGCTGTTTCAGACTTTCTAAAAGAAAGGGTGGACCAGCAGTGACAAATATCCTGTCATATCCAAAAGGAAACCAAAGGGGGTCTTTTTTGCTGCTGCTCTTCATCGTTATCCCAGTACATGGCAAGGGTAAAAGCAGCAGGATAGAGCTTGGTTTTGTTTGCACATAAGGTTTATTCTCAATTCCTATTATGTTGGGCAAGTTTACACTGATAACAGTTACAGACTGCCCTTAAAATAATTTGCAATTTGTTTGAGTTACCACAGCAAAGAAAAGATAGATTGTGTGCTTCAGGAAAAACAGAAAATTGTATGTCTTACTTCCAAAGCATGCACCCCTTTCTCCCTATAACCCTTGCTGAAACACCCTTACCCCTCTGGCAAAGGGCCCTTTCCCCTTTTCCCTCCCCTCCCCCGGCCATTGTCTCTCCTGCTGGAATATAAATGTGTTGAATCTGGGAAATTTTTACCCATTTGGATTCTCTTGTCTAGCCTTTTTTTTTTTTTTTTTTTTTTAAACCTATCAACCCCTTAGTGTTGGATTTGATGCCTCTGCCTTCATCCTGTCCATGTAGCAGACCAGGCACATATACTTCTCCCACTATTTTAAGAACTATAACCATTTATTGCCTTAAATTTGAAAGAATGACAAGCCAGCCTCTGTGCTCTTTGGTATATACTGTTTGTTTAATGCTCTTCATTATCACGTGTACATGTGCTAGTTTGACTCATTTTTAAAGTGGTTTAATTTTACAAGTGAAAGACGTTCTCTCTTGCTCTGTGTCACCGGCCCTTATTGGTGGGGGGGACTCCTGCATTGTCTTGTCTTGACAGAAGAGGTAAGACAGCTCCAATGATGTTGCAGTTTCCTTTACGTGAGTTTCTGTAAACTCCAGACACTTACTAAAGGACATGGTATGAGTATGACTGCAAACCAGGGAGGGATTTTACTTGGAGTGTTGCAAGGCAAAAGTACACTTCTTGTAAGTTGCATACAGTAATAGGATAGACCGTAGCATCTGCTTACACATAGTCACTGTCATTTGGATTTGAGGCTCCTTTAGTCCAGTGGGCCATTGATGTTCCCGACTGATGATTTTGCAAAATGCTGATTTGTCTGAAACTCGAAATGTCCCCGTCCACTTTGGGGGCTGAGCCGTGATGATCCTGCCAAAGACAGAGTCCACTCCACTGAGGCGGACAGGCTGAGGCTTCCTGACGAGACCTTTCTTACTGTTCATCGTTCGGAGCTCTGATGTGTGACAGGGCAACTTGGGGCTCACCCCGGGTTCTAGAAAGGGGCTGTCTAGGACAAGGGTGACCTCTTGGAAGCAAAGCTGCACTTCTAGGTCTGAAGGAGTGTGTGGAAAGCAGTGAGAGGCCCTAAAGGGGTGCTTGGAAGAAGGGGTAGGTGTTGTATGTCGCAGCCACTGGAAACTCTCATCCAGTGGGGTCCATGGTGACCAAAGCTGATATCCTGCCATTGATACACCTAGAGGAGAGCAATTAACACGTGGAACCTCTCTTTGCTAAGGACCAAAAGCTGCTTTCAGCAGATCTTGACCATTAAAAATCACATTTTCCCCTTACAAACGGCCAATATCATTCTAATTCCCTTAAAGAGATTCTAAGTTATTAAAATATTAAAGACTAGATCGGGCTCTGGAAAAAAGAAAAGATCTCCAAATACCAACTACCTTTAAATAAAAGTCAGCTTCTGTTTCTGGATGAGACATGTACTACTCTGTAGAATACTTGTTATATTCATGGTCAAACCTTTTATTTAGTATTTGACATTGTCACTCTTCTTCCTCCCCTGTAACTCAGATGAACCAAGTTTTGCTTATTTGTTCAGGATTGCATGTGGATTCTCCACTTCTACATTTCAAAGAACAGGGCGGACATTCCTCTCATTTTCCCAAACAAATGTGTCTTTCTCTGACCCTTCTTTCTTCACCTAAAAGGAAAAGGACTGGATTTTCAATCCTGAGAAATCCCATCCAATTTTAGTCCTGAAAGTTCTAGAAGTTAGAAGTTCACACACTACATTAATTTGTGACAGTGAATTCGATAGACCCAGATCATAAACCTATCACTAAGAATTGGTTTGGGAGATTTTGACTTTTTGGAGATGTGAAGACAAAGGGCTAACACAATTCCCACATCAATTTCCGATATTTCCCCTAGAATTCTCAGAAGCGGAGCCTAGCAGTGTTTTTGCATATGCTATGTGTTCAAATGGTAACTGAGAACAGTTGTAGAGATTTCATTATTAAATGGAAATCTTAATGAATTGAGTCCCCTAAAAGACTCCAAGAAGTAAAGGAATCTTCACATTCTGAACACCTCACCCAAATGTTCTTTTTTTTGTGTCTGTAACATTAAAATTGAGCACATTGTGTTCCATGCACTTTTAGGGATATAACTGGGGGGGGGGGGAATGATTTTCCCCTCTTTCCCAACCCCAGCCTCCTTTAACTTTGCTCATTGGGATGCATCAGATCAAATTCTGATTGCAGGATGAGTTTCCTGAGAAATAGAGGAATTGGAGTTTTATCCTTCTAGCCTCCGGACCTGAAACCACCTCCCCACTCTGCTCCTTTGACAAATGAGGACCCAGGCCCAGGGAACGAAAGTGGCAGCCCAAAGTCACAACTCCTAGTGGAGCAGGATTAGGTTTATTAGCCCCCGGAGCTGCTGACACTACAATAATCTTTCCATGAAACCGAATAGGATTTTTAGAGGCATCGATCTTACGGCCTTCCACTTAAGCCTTCCGCCAGTCTAAAGAGCTCTCCCCAAATCCCTGTACCTCAACTTCTCCACCTGGAAAACAAGGATGCAGAACCGCAGCTGAGCTGTATGTCACCTCCGAGGCCGAGGGTGGTATTTCGAGTGGCTGGAGCTCCCCGGGGGGGTGTGGAGGTAGATCCGCCTCCTAGCCGGACAGAAAGGAATTGTTCCCGTCTTAGCCCGGGGCTGGTGGAGGACTAGGGACCCCTCCCGGGGTGGGGACGAGAAGGTTAGGTTGGCCAGAGCCAGAGCCCGGCTCCAGTCCCAGCTGCCGGAGCGGGTGCTGGACCGGATGGGCAGCTCACCTGCTGGGCTCCGCGGGTCGCACGCTCCCGAGTGGCGGCCGCTGTTCCCGGGGCCGCATCTTTCCTCTGCCGGGCGCTTGGCAACGGCCTTTGTGACCCAGGCCCCGCGGGGGGAGCCCGCGGCCGGGAGGGGGCAGGGGGCGTGGGAGGCCGGGTGACTCCCGCGTGGAGCGGCCACCCCGGAGGGCTTCCTCCTCCCGCGGCCGCCGGATCGGGACCCCTTCGGAACAGCTGCATCTCGGTATTGAACTGGCTTTGTGCGGGCCATTCATTCTCGCTGCCCGGGGTCTGGAGACCCGGAGCACTTTCTGCCCCCTTCACCTGCTCGCGCCCGGCCTTTCCTCGGCGGGCTCCCACCCGCCCCTCGCCTCACCGTGGCTTCAAGGGAGCCAGAGCGAGAGGCTACAGCGTGTGCGTAAAAATCGGGGCGGCACATCTTAGTTCTGCCCCCTCCTCTTACTGAACGGGGAATCACTCACTTCTCCACCATCGCTGAAAGGGAAATCACTTGTCCAAGGTCACACAGCGTAAGTAGGAGGGGCACAGATCCCACTGGAGACACCTTTCGTGTGATGCTGGGCAAGTCACGTTTCCTCCTTCAACCCGTGGCTTTAGCTATTATAAAATAACACAAAATAAAAAGGGGTTGGATTGAGAATGGCCTCCGAAGTCCCTTCTAGCTCCAGCTCAAGGATCCTGTGAGTAAGGAGGATCGGTATCCTTCCTCCTCCGTTCTCCAAGGCGGCCTTGACATCGGGAGGTGATGCCGTGCCGCGTAAAGTGAATTAGATTGGAGGGAGGGGAGCTTGCAGGTCACCAGCCCACTTTCTCCTCTGGAAACAAGCGGGTCCAATGGCCAGACACAGAGCAGGACGTCTGGACGTGGCGCTGCATGCAGCAGCGGCTTAAAGGGAATACAGAAGAGAACACAGGCCAATGAGAGTGAGCTGTGGTGTTGAAAGCAAGGGTTAGATAGTTATAATTCAGTCCAGCTCGTGGAGTCAGACCGCTCCCTCCTTTGAAAGTCAAAAAGAGACTCATAGTCATTGGGCCTCCTTGAAAAATAAGGACTGACAATAGTCGTTCTAGAGAGTTCTCCAAAATACTGAAGTTAAAGTGATTTGTTTACCCAAAGTCCCACAGGCAGTATGTCAACGCAGAATTGGAACTCGGGTCTCTATGGCTCTGAAGAGATCCACTGTTAGATAATGCAAGCTTTAATCCTATTTTACAGAAGAAAGAAAAGCTCAGAGAGTTGATGTGCCCAGTTCAAGATCACCCAGGTAGTAAATAGGATTTGAATGTAGGTTCCTATTGCAGTACGTTTCCCAGAATTCCCTCAAGTTTGAACGTTAGGAGATTGTCCCAAAAGACCTATAGACTATTTCATATTTGAGAGAGATGAGTAAAGCGTTTAACTCATGTTTTTGAGTTATTATCAAAAAAAGGATTTTGTCCACTAAAATAGTGGGAGGTTTCTTTCTTCTTAATAAGATCACCTCCTCATTGTAAAAATGTCAGTCTTTGCCCAACAGTTATGAATTACTTGAAGTACTTGAAGTAAGAGTGTATTTTTAATTCTATTAATAGGCTCACAGATTTAGAGCCAGAAGGAACTTTAGAAGTTCTCTAGTACACCTCTGTTTTTACAGAAGAGAAACTGAGGCCTAGAAATGGAAAGTGATTTGCCAAAAGTCAGGCAAGTAGTAAGTAGAAAAACCATAATTTGAACCCAGAGCTTCTGACTCTAACACTCTTTCCCCTTGCGCTATGCATTCTCTCAATTGAGAACACTTATTAAATATCTACTGTGTGCTAGGCACTGGCTATGGAAAAATGAAATCTCTCTCTGGTGGAGTTGAAAGTCTCTGAAACCATACATGTTATACGGATGGTTCAGTGGTATGTATGATATGTATTCTCTCCTGTCAGGTATCATCATCAGGAGGTGATGATAATGAAAACATCTGTGTAATCAGGCTTGCAAAGAGCTTTACAAATGCTATTCCATCTTATCCTCACATTAGTTTTGTGAGAGATGGGTGCTTCCATTTTAGGGATGAGAAAACTGAAGTAGAAATTAAGTGACTTGACCAAGGTTACACAGCCAGTAACTTATATGAGGTTGAATTTGATCTTGAGTCTTCCTAGCCCCAAATCCAGTGCTCTTATCTGAATCAGTATGAGACAGAAAAGTGTTTGAATTTGGAGCTAAGAAAGTAGAAGCTCCACCCCCAATTCTTAACAGCAATCACCAGCTCTCAGAATATTCTCTTATTTCTAAGATGAGAATGTCACCTGGCCCACAGGAGCCCTTTGCCTAAAGTTCTCCTACTCTGCACTTATTTGGAGTCCAGATTCATTCTGGGGGTAGCCTGATCCCAAAGAGAGGGGATAGGGCTTCTCAACCTCCCTAGCTCCTAATGTCCCCACCCAAGTTCTGCGCAAAATCTCTCAAATCATGTCACAAGCATGTATGAAGCACTTACCGCCAAACCATCTTGCCCAACACTGGGGATGTGAAGAAAAAAAACCCAAAAAACAAAAAAACAGTCCCTACCCTCAAAGGAGCTTCTATTCAAATGAGGAGGCAACAGGCATATAAAGGAGCACACACATGGTACACACAAAGTAGATGGGAGAAAGGTACTAGTAGTGGGGGAGGGGAGGTCCAGACTAGGAAAATTGGTCCAGACAGAGGAAATGGCATTTGATCTCAGTCTTAAAAGAAGCCAAGAATCTCAGAAGTGAAGGGGAGGAGAGAGAGCATTCTAGGGAAGGGAACAGCACAGAAATGGGTCACAAGCAGCCAGTATGACTGGACCAGAGAATGTGTGGGAAGGAGTAATGTGCAAGACTAGAAATATCACAAGGAGTCAGGTGGATCAAATGTTTTAAAAAGCAAACAGAATTTGCATTTGGTCCTAGAGTTAATAAGGACCAACCACTGGACATTACCAGACTTGCACTTTCAGAAAATCACCTTGACATTAGCGTCTAAGATAGATTAATTATAGGAAGAAAAAAGCTGAGGCTAGGAAGCCATCCAGTAGCCCAGGTGTGAGGGGTGATGAAGGCCTGAACTGGTGTGGTAGCAGTGTAAGTGGAGAAAAGTGAAGTATGAAGAGAAAGTAGCTGGTATAGACTGGGACATGACGAAAAATGAATTCAGCCTACGGCCTTATGAGAAATGAAGAGATGGCTGACATGAGTAAGAAAGCCCTAGGCTGGAAGTTAGCAGGTGGCAAGAAAAGGACATGGTAGCCCAATAGCCCATGCCACGGCGAGAGATAATGCTTGGGGGCCAAAGGCGAGTCCTGCCACATTTGGCTTCTATTTTTCATCTTGGTGGACTTTCTCTTTGACCTCCTGGCCTTGAAGGTGTTCTCTGGGTGGGACCTAAATTTTGCCATCTTTTATGAATAGTGGGAATTGGACTGCTAAATTAATCTTGTTGCTTAAAAAGAGGTCATAAACCAAGAAAGAGGTGAGAGAATAAAAGGGGTTAGGGATGGTCACAATAGTAGAAGGAAATCAAGCAGAAAGGAGGTGGTGAGTTATTTGAGGAGATGATCCCTCCCCTCATTAGGGACCTTGAAGGGTATTCATAGGCTAGAAAGTGTCCAGAGAAGGATAACACAGGATGTGAAAGAATATGTCTATGAGGGTTAGTTGAAGGACCTGGAGATCTTCAGGTTTGAAAAGATTCCAGAGACACATAATAGCTGCCTTTAAGTAATTGAAAATCCTAGGGGGACAGATTGGATTTGTGTGGCTTGACCTGAGAAGGCAGAAGAGGAGTAAAGGATAAAAGTTACAAAGAAACAAATTTAGTACTAGTGGAAAAGAAGGCATCCCTTTATTCAATATTCATTCCTTCCTTCAAAGTGCTATGTTCTAAGCACTATGCTGGGTGTTTTGGATACAAAGAAAAATAAAACTACCCACATTCAAGAAAATGGGAGAAAAACAATCTTTATAAATGTAGACAAATGCAAAAAATACAAAGTAAGTACAAGTGATCGGAGAAAAGGGAGGAGGGTATTCAGGATAATCCTAATATAATTGCTGGTTCTTGAGCTGAAGGGTAAAGGAACCCTAATACAAGAGCTGGTGGCAAAAGTTAGAGATTCTTTGTCAGAGGTAAAGCCATTGGAGAGTCAAATGAAAATCAAAGGAAGGAGGACACTTGGGTGTGTTTTCCTAAAGAAGTAGGGAAGAAATAGGCAGAAGATGTGTGATATTTGGGAGGTATGTTAGAGAGGGATTTTTGTTGAGGTAGAGTCTGAATTTGATGGCGACTGAAGTCTCTTCTAATTCTGAAAGTCTGCAATTCTGAGACTGGAGTGTGATGAGATAGGAACAATTTAGAAACCTTGCAGAGAAGGAAGCTCCAGGAAAAGGACATTATTTATTTCTCGTTTTTCTGTTAGACATTGAATAATTAATAACCTATGGTGTATCTACCTACAATGATAAAAATTAAAATCTTGAAAGAATCTAATCAAGAAGTAGTTAGTGCAGTGGATAGAACACTGGTCCTGGAGCCAGGAGAACTAGGGTTCAAATCCTACCTCAAAGATTGTATGACCCTGGACAAATTCCACATAACCCCAATTGTTTCCCAAAATAAATCTATTCATTTTTTTTGATTGAAAAATAGAAAGCAGAGCTGTCAGATCTGTATGAGACAAATTTCAGTATTTTCTTTGAATATACCTAGATCTCAATTGTGAGAATAATGAAATTCCTGAAGTGGTCACATTATTCTAATCCAAGCTGTATATTTCTATGAATTAGGATAGATAATCTTTGAGATCCTCTTTTCTTTATACAGTATATATCTTGTATATATACTCCTTTTTTGGGGGGGGGGAGGCTAAGGCAATTGGGGTAAATGATTTGTCCAGGGTCACACAGCCAGAAAGTGTTAAATGTCTGTGGTCTGATTTGAACTCAGGTCCTCCTGACTTCAGGGTTAGTGCTCTATCCATTGCTCCATCTAGCTACCAGGATTCTATCCTCTTTAGAATAAAAAAGATAAGCTTTCTGCATAGCTTGGGGGTGGGGGAAGTAATGTATAAACAAACAATGTCCTTTGAAAGTACTTAAGCAACTATTGCCTATGACATCTCACAGTGGTACAGAGATGATCTCGTTTCCCCCCTCCCATTTCCAGGGACATCGTTAATTTTTACCTCACTCCCCTCCCATTCTATGCAGAAATGCAGAAAGCTTATCTTTTTTTTTTTCTTTACAAATAATTTAAAAGAGAACAAAAAAAAAAAAAAAAAGTTTAGCAATTATTTTTTTGGCAAAGTACAGCAACTGGATATTAACTTATATACTATTTCACACCCAAGATTCCTCACATCTGCAAAGAAGGGAGGAAGGTACCTATTCATCTTTTTTTCTTTTGGACTAAGCTTGGACCTTGACTTTTTGAAGGCATTGTCAATAGCAGATAATTGCCTGGCAGGCAATGCAAACTAGACAAGGTTCAAGCATGATGCACACTCTACTTCTGTTTGAGGAGAGGATCAAACCTGTTCCTTTTTTGGGGGGGGCAATTGAGTTTAAATGACCCCAGGGTCACACAGGTAGTAAGGAAGCACAACTAATATGTGAGGTCACATTTGAACCAGAGAGTCAGGGCTACATGCATTGTACCTATCACCTACTTGTCTCCCAAACAAGCTAATGTTTTGTTTTTTGGTTTTTTTTTGTTTTTCCCCCCTTAATAGTATTTTATTTTTTCTAATTACACGTCGAGACATCCTTCAACATCCACTTTTGTAAGTTTTTGAGTTACAAAAATTTTTTCCCTCTCTTCCTTCCCAAGACAGCAAACATTAGATATAGATGACATATGTATGATCATTTTAAACATTTTATATTAGTCATATTGTAAAAGAAAAATCAAAACAAAAAGTGAAAATAGTGTCCTTCAATTCACATTCAGTTTCTGGATACACATAGCATTTTCCATACAAAGTCTATTTGTCTTGGATCACTGAATTGCTGAGAAAAGCTAAGTCTATCACAGTTGATCATCCCACAGTTTTGCTGTTACTCTGTATAATGTTTTCCTGGTTCTGCTGACTTCATTCAGCATCAGTTCATATATGTCTTCCCAGGCTTTTCTGAAATCAGCCTGCTCATCAGTTCTTATAGTATTCCAATACATTCATATACCATAACTTATTCAGCCATTCCCCAACTGATGGGCTTCCACTCAGTTTCTGGTTCCTTCCCATTACAAAAAGAGCTACTACAAACATGTTTGCACATGTGGGTCCTTTCCCATTCTTTTACAATCAATCTCTTTGGGATTCAGACCCAGTAGAGACACTGCTGGATCAAAGGGTATGCACAGTTTTATAGCCCTTTGGGCATAGTTCCAAATTGCTCTTCAGAATAGCTGGATTAATTCACAACTCCATCAACAACAAATTAGTGTCTCAGTTTTCCCCTCCAACATTTATCATTTTTTCCTGTCATCTTAACCAATCTGATTGGTTTGAGATGATACCTCAGAGCTTGTTTTAATTTCCATTTCTCTAAGCAACAGTAATTTAGAGCATTTTTTTTTCATACAACTATAAAACCAGTTAATTTTGAAGGGATCCATCACCAGATTGGCTGTGGGATGATGGATTTTTACCAAGA
Organism: Sminthopsis crassicaudata; assembly: GCF_048593235.1. NCBI lineage: Eukaryota > Metazoa > Chordata > Mammalia > Dasyuromorphia > Dasyuridae > Sminthopsis > Sminthopsis crassicaudata. The sequence continues at coordinate 705,725,962 of NC_133617.1, read as the reverse complement.
AATCCCAAAGAGGGGTTGTTGGGCTGAGTTGGTAGAAATACAAATCTTTTAAAAGTACTTCAATAATTACAATAACTGACATGTATTTTGAGTTTTTCAAAGTGCTTTATTTATCTCATTTAAGTTTCATAATAATGTTGTAAGTGTGCCAGGTATTATAGTTATCTCTTTTACATCGAGGGAATTAAGGCTGCAATGCCCCATGATCTGGAAAATCTGGTAACAAGTTTTGACCTTCCCTTTGGACCGGAGAAGTCTGAATTATTATGATATTGAAAGATAAAAGTATGCTGATATTCTACAATACTATATATATATATATATATATATATATATATATATATATATATGTATATATATATACATACACACACACACACACATATATATATATATATATATATATATATATATATATATATATATATATATATATTATACATTTTTGAGTATTTAATTTCTTGTTCCGGCTCATGATATAGCAAAACCACAATGGGGAAAGTTTTGATGTGGAAGAGATAACTGTATAATTTCCATTTTATAGATGAAGAAACTGGGGCTTTGAGAGCTGGTATGACTTAGTAGCATAGTTAGTAGCATAGATGGTGGTATTCAAGTATACCATACTTTAAGGATGAGGATTTAAGAATGAGTAAGAATCCAGACAATGAGGGTTGGGGGGAAGGGGAAACAAAGTTCCAAGAACAGTGGGAACAAAATAGTGGAAGACCAAGAGAGCCGGGAAAAACTTGTCCCTATCTCTGTGGCCCGGCTGTTACCTGATCTTACAGTGCCCTCTTCCAGCACTCTGGCATATTTCTGTTCCTTCCAAGCTTAAGCTTAGGTTTTATCTCAATTTCCTTAGCTAAAGGTATCCTCTCTCCTCCAATTTCCAGGGGTCCCATTTCCTGGTTCTCTCTTTACTGTCTCCCTAACAGTTCATTTCTCAATGTTATCTCCACATTTCCTCAGCAAGATATAATGGCAGTAAAGGCAGTAACTAATTTGGTTTATCTCCATATCCCCAGCATCCAACATAATGCTTTATACATTATATATGATAGGATGGGACCTGGAATTTATAAGAATGAGGCATTGTCGTGAAAAGAAACTTTTACTGATACAGATTCACACCTTCTCTGCAATTTAATATGTTAGGAAGAGGTGTCAAACACTGGTCCAACACCCACAGCACTATTCAAATCAAGCTAAACCAGATTAAAGTAACTGGGAAAATTGGGGGGAGGACTGGAAAAATTAAAGAAAACTGAGAAATATTGAACTAAATAAAAATACAACACTATATAATGTCAATATGTGGTTTTCTTTTTTTAATAATAGCTTTTTATTTTCAAAATACATGCAAAGCTAGTTTTCAACATTCACTTTTGCAAGACCTTATGTTCCAAATTTTTTTCCCTTCTCCCATCCTCTTCCTCTAGACAGCAAGTGATCCAATATAAGTTAAACACTGCAGTTCTTCTATAATATCAACATACTTATCGTGCTGCACAATATTTGGCTTTCTAGTTAATATGAAGTCTACAGGGATCTTTCTGGTTTAATGGTCACTATTTCTATTTAAATTTGACATCATTAAGTTGGGCCTTGTGAGATTAAGCAACAGCCAGCTGAGACTTGAACCCAGGGCCAGCTCTATCCCCTAGGCTATGCTGCCCAGGCTATGAGTGTTACCTGCAGTAGACATTTCATGAAAGTTTATCAAATTGAATGAAGAAACTGAGACTGAGACAAAGTGATTTGTTTCGAGTTCCAAGGCTGGTGAGTCACAGAACCACATCTCCAGGTGAACTCGCCTGAAGACAAATCCACTGCTATTTTGTCTCTACTTTTCTGCTCATGATGTCTATAAGCTTCTAGGGACCAAAAAGCCAGTACAGACATGGCATTAAAAGGCAGCACAATCACTAGCAAAGCTTGTATTAGTTGGAAGGAAGGATGTTCTATTATTATTTGATCCTGAAGAAATCTCTGCCAATTATGATCAAGGCTTGAACTCAGGTCTTCCTGACTTCAGACCCAGCCCTTCATCCTGTATTGGTTAGCTGCCAAGAAAAGGACATAAAATTTAGCATGGCATCCTTGGGATTGGAAGTATATATTTTATATATTGTGTATATGTCTCAGCTTTGCATGATTGATTGAAGCAACTTATACCCTCAACCTTATTTTTTTTTAAACTTAATAGTATTTTATTTTTTCCAATTACATGTATAATTTTCAACATTCATTTTTGTAAGATTTTGAGTTCCATTTTTTTCTTCCTTCCTCCTTTACCTCCCCCCTTCCCAAGATAGCAAGCAATCTGATATAGATTACACATGTATAATCATTTTAAAATATTTTCATATGAATCATGTTGTGAAAGAAAAATCAGAATAAAAGGGGAAAAACATGAGAAAAAAGAAAAGAAAAAAACCATGAAAATAGTATGCTTTAATCTATATTCGGTCTCCATAGATTTATCCCAATAGACTTACCCTTGTAACAATTCTGGAGAAACTATTTAAGAAAGTATTCAGCAAGGAGACTTAACAGCACTAGAATAAAATGAAAAATTTTATAAAATAGGCAGTTCTCCTTTTTTTGAGTTTGAATTCCAGAGCTTTGCTCATTTGAGATTGCCTTAAAAAAAAAAAGCAGGAAAAAGCAAAAAGCACTTATTCTATCATTGACAAGCTGCATTAACTTGGCTAAGTCACTCCCCTTAGAGCCCCAACTATACACAGAAAGAAGTTGTATTAGATGATTCTAATATCTCTTCTCATTCTAAATCTGGCCATTTAGGGTGACTTCTTCCTTATGGAGTGGTAGAAATTAATGGTGTACCTCCTCTATCCCTAAACCAGCCAACTTCAAAAAATACTTTCCTCCCCCTATAGTGCTAACTCTTGTTACTAGGCAACCTATTACTAAATTCAGAACAACTGATGTTTCAAAAGCTGTTTCTGATACTAAAAATGATTTGGGGCAAGTTATTCACCTATAAAACAGGATATGGCTATCTGTTCTTCCTCCTCCTTAGGGTTTTAGTGAAGATCAAATTATGTGGAGTTCTTTCAAGTCAATGCCATTTAGTGATCAATTGAACTGAAAACTGGCCTTTTTTTTTTTTTTAGCCTGGAAAAGACTCAGGAGAGAATATGTTAATGAGGTGATTCAGGCTAATTCCTATAGCCTAGTGATGGAACGAGCCATCTTCGTACAGAGAGGACTATGGGGACTGAATGTGGTTCACAACAGAGTATTTTCATCTTTTTTTTGTCATTTGCTTGATTGTTTTTTTCTTTCTCATTTTTCCCCCTTTTGATCTGTGCATGATAAACATAGAACTATGTTTAGAAGAATTGCACATATTTAATCTATGTTGGATTACTTGCTGTCTAGGGGAAGGGGGGGAGCTAAAGAGGAAGGGAGAAAAATTTGGAAAACAAGGTTTCTCAAGGTTAAATGCTGAAAACTATCTTTGCATGTACTTTGAAAAATAAAAAGCTATTATTAAAAAGAATATGTTAGCAGTCTTCAAATATTTGAAGGGTTGTCATTTCGAAAAGAGATTGGACTCCTGGGAGAAGAATTTGGAACACAAGGTTTCACAAGGGTGAATGTTGAAAACTATCTGCATGTATTTTGAAAAATAAAAAGTTATTATTAAAAAGAGAGAATATGTTAGCAGTCTTCAAATATTTGAAGGGCTGTCATTTCAAAAAGAGATTGGACTCTTGGGAGAAAAATTTGGAACACAAGGGTGAATGTCAAAAACTATCTTTGCATGTATTTTGGAAAATAAAAAGCTAGTAAGAAGAGAGAATACATTAGCAGTCTTCAAATATTTGAAGAAGATTGGATTCTTTTGGGTTGGCCAGAGGGAAGAACTAGATGCCTGGAAGCAGATTTAGCTTTGTGTTATGGAAAAATGGATCTGAAATGTAAGTTTGGAAGGGACCTTAGAAGTCCATGCAGTCCAAACTCCTGAACTTAACCAGAGGAAATAGATCCAGATTGTTAACAGATTGGAGGCCAAGTCCTCTTGGACTACTCCTTTCCACTTCCTAATAACCAGAATGATGGCAGAGTGAAACCAGAAACCTTTTCTCCCTGAAATCTTTAAGCAAAGGCTAAAAAACCACCTGCTTTGTGCATTGGAGAGGAGGGATTTGTGCTTCTCTAATGGCCTGGACCAAGGGACCTCTGGAGCCCTTCTCGTTTAGAGATTCTGGGAGGTAAGATTAGCACTTTGTAAATCATAGGACTGAGGGAATTAATTGTGTGTTCTTAAATTTTTTCCACTTCCACCGGCCTTTCCACCTGAGAAATTTTTACATGACCTTAGATATATAAAATAGATATGCAAATCCAACATTTAACGATAATAAATCATAATTTTGGGACCATTGAATTCAGTCCCTATGGAGTCACAGTCCCCACAATTAAGAAGCTTTGATCTAGTCCCTCATTTAAAACAGTGATTGAGGTTTTGTTTCTACCTCACTAATTGCATTGGCAATCCCTTTTCCCACCTCCTAGAAAATCATCACAATGAATTTCAAAGTTTTTCAATTTTCTTTTTAAACATGGACGGCACTTAGGATGAAAAATGCTATCTTCTTTCAGAAAAAGACCTTATGGATTCAATGCAGAACGAAGCATGCTTTTTAATTTTCCTTGGGGGGTTTTTGGGTCTGTTTTCTTTCAAAATATGACTTCTATAAAAGTAAATTTTGCATGACTGCATATGTGTAATCTATATCAAATTGCTTGCTTTCTCAATGAGGAGGAATGGGAAGGAGAGAGGAAGAGGGTTTGGATCTCAACGTTTTAAAAGATCAATGTCAAAAAAACTTTACGTGTAGTTGGGGAAATTTAAAAAAAATTAAATGAATTGGTATAAAGTAAAAAGGCAGATTAAAGCTGCTTTCAGAGTCCATCCGCTTTTTCTCTCTGAGTGGACAGAATTTTTCATTATGAGTACTGCAAAATTGTGTGGCAACAAATTTTAAAGAGGAAAAGCTTCAGCAACATGCTGAAAAAAGTCTTGACATCTTACACGGCATGAGTTCCACACTAACAGTCCCCAATCTGGGCAAAAAGGACACAAGCCAAAAACTCGTCTTAACTATCAGTGTTTCCTGATTATCCTACACAGAGCTTGTGTTGGTTACGTTTTCTCCCCCATTAATCCAGGACTGCTTAACTGCCTTTTCACCCAAGAATTGGCCCTGGGTATATAGATATATAATAAAGGTATCCAAAACAAATATTAATAACAAAAAACACATTTATTTTAAAACAATTCTTTAATATACACATTTATACACAATTTTATCATTAAAGAGGAAAATATTTACATACTGAGATGGATATGCTTATTTTTACATAAAGAAATAAAGGTTGGTCGAACATTGGATAACTTTTTTCTGTTGTCACCCCCACATTTAATTACTTGAACCCCATATGGGATTGCAAGAGAGTTTTGGAAGCTTTGCTGTACTAGGAGCTCCTTATGGACAGGGGTTATCTGGGCCCCTCTTTGTACTCCCAGCCCTTAGGCATACAGTAGGTGCTTAATAAATGTTGCTTGATAGGGGGTAGCTAGATGGCAGCTAGGGGGCGCAGTGGACAGAGCACCAGCCCTGAATTCAGGAGGATCCCAGTTCAAATCTGGTCTCAGACACTTCCTGGCCTCAGAAAATTGAAAAAAGATGTTGCTTGATCTTGTTATCCGTTATTGCTTATTTGCCCAACTAGTGACGCGACTCTTGGGCAGCATTTGAGGGGTAGATTTTAGGGCTCAGAAAGGTTAGGTGACTGGGCCAGGGTCACACAGCACTGTGGTAGAGGCAGCTTGAACCAGGGCTCAGGGGGCACTGCACACCCTGCCGCTTTCGGAGGGCACTTTGTGAGCGAGCTCAAAGGTTGTTGCACAAAGGCCGACTTTTTTCCAGCCCTTTGAAAAGACGCCTCTGCTCCCTCGAACTTTAAGACAGAACTTAGAGGCCAAGGCTGCCCGGTCGGGCCGGCGCACGCGCGCTCTCCCTAACGGCCTTCAACAGCTGGGCCGCACTCCCACCCCACCTCCCACCACCCCACCGGGCTCAAGGCGCACGCGCAACCCGCCTCCCTCCGAAGTTCTCCGCAGAGGTAGGCGGAGGCGGCCGTTCGGAGTGCGCACGCGCATCGCTGCCGGCTCCTCCATCTTCCGGGGGCGGGGGGGAGGCGCGAGCCAAGAGCGCGCTTCCGGCGTGGGCGGCGCAAGCGCGCTGGGTCGGGCGGGGGCCATGGCGGGGCAGGAGGATCCGGTGCAGCGGGAGATCCACCAGGACTGGGCGAATCGCGAGTACATCGAGATCATCACTAGCAGCATCAAAAAGATCGCGGACTTCCTTAACTCGTTCGGTGAGCACCTGGGAGGGGGAGTTACGACTGGGAGGAGTCGCCGAAGCGGCTGCCCCTTGCCCCCCAACCTGCACTTCCCCTAGCCACACCCCGCCCTCGCGCCGGTCCTACCCCCGTGACCTCTGACCCTGCACCCCCACCCGGGAGAGTGGGGCGCCCTTTGCCAGTCGGGCCCACCGGAGGCGGTCCCTTCCCCCCACCGCGAGCGCTTCCGGGGGAGGGAGAGAGAATCCCCCCCGGTCACTCCGGGCTGGGAAGGGGGAGGTCATTGGTGAGGCCGAGATTGACAGGCTGCCTCCGCGGCCCCCAAACCGAGAGGAGGCGACGATCCTGTGGCCTCGGGACCCCCGCGGAAGTGGACGGACCTCCGAGGGACCGGGGCTGGGGGGGGGGGGACGGGAAAGGCTCCTGGCTGCCCGGGCTGGGCTCGGAACTGATTCTCTAAGGAGCCCCCGAGAAGCGGGACACGAATGAGTCCGGGCACTTATTAAGCGCTGACTGTGTGCCAAGTCGTGGGGTCTAGGCTAGCTGGCTTGGGGAGTCAGATGCTAAGGGCCGGCGGTCCTGTGCCTCTGTTGTCTTTGCCTTTGAGACCGAGGCCTTCCGTGGTGTCTCTGACTCCAAAGTCTGCTGTTTGCCGAGAATTCACTGGGACCCGTTCAGCGGGAGGCCTGGGCCCCTGCGGGGGGGGGGGGGTGTCTTGTGGTCCATGAGGGGAGATCCGAAACTTAACTGTCAGCCTCCGGACTAAAGTGATGCCGGTGGAAGCGGAAGTGGAAATGATAGCTCCGTGTCCATGTGGAATAGGGATCCGACTGCTCTAACCGAGAGCCTACCGACCTTGCCCTCAAGGAGCTTACATTCGATTGGGAGGATACAACATAAATAGTAGTTTGATGCGGCTTCACTGAGGAAGAGGCCCCGAGTTGAAGCTGGAAGGAACTTAAAGTTTCCGAGTAAGAAATGAGGAGGGCTGCCGGCAGGAGAGTTCATTTAGGCTGAACATAAAATGAAGAGTTTGGGGAGCAGCCAGTAGTCCCGTGTACGTTATACATGGAAGGGTGGGTGATGTGAGCCAAGTCTGGGCAGGTAGGTAGGGTATTCTGTGCTAGGCGCAGGAAGTGATATTTGATCAGGGAGTAAAATGACCAGACTTATTGTTGGGGCAGCTTATGTGATTGGAAATCAGACTGAATGGAAACAATTAGAAATACTCAAGCTGACGGGTGAGAAGGGCAAGAGCTAGGGTGGCGGCCATGTGAGTGCAGGAGGAGGGAGCTGCAGTGGCCATAGAATTGGGCAACTGATGGGCCACGGGGCATAAGGCAGTGGAATAGTTTAAAAGCCAACCGTGATGATATGAGTTTTATATGTCTTCAGCAGAAATAGGAAAGGATGAAGGAGGAGTAGTTTTTGAACATATTCAATTTGTCTTATCAAAATAATATCCTGGTGGGTCTGTTAATAGTGTGCAATTGTGGAGCTGAAAAAGATTAGAACTGGCTATATAGGTTTATCATCCCAACCGAGGTCATTGAATACCTGGGAGCCTGGGAGATCACCCAGGGAGAAAATGCAGAAAGATAAGAACAGGAAGACCTACTTTTGGAGAGGTGGGAAGTGAATTGCTTATTCAGCCGAGGAGTTTGAGAAGTAGTGGGGGGTGGGGAAGGGTAGGAAAAGTGATGTCACTGAATGCCAGGGAGGAGTGTTTTTCTAAGTTAGAGGGAGTGAGTAATTGGTTAACTATGTCCAAAAATTCAAAAAGATGGAGACTGAAAAAGGACCCTGAAATTTAGCATTTTGGAGAGAAGCAATTTCAATTGAGTGGTGAGGTGAGGAATGAATGGGTGCAGAGGACGTAGCAGGACAGGGTGGTGGAGACCTGGACACAGTCATAGGCAACTGGAAAAGAGCCAGTAGTTACTGAGAGCCTGAATGGACAGGGGAGAATGATTGATAGGCTACCTTCCTGGAAGAGTTGGAAGGGGATCTGAGATGGGCAACTTCAGTGACTGGAGCTGGGGGAGGAGAGGCCGGAGGACCCCAGGGCTTTGAACCGAGTAGGGAGGTTAGGACCAGGGATGACTTTCCTCAATAAGGTAGGAGGCAAGGCCATCGGCTGAGAGATGGGATTGTGGGTATATGTATTTGGCTTAAAAGAAGGAGGTTTGGAATATATCCCTTGTGTTGAGTCAGAAGAATAAAAGGATTGCCCTTTGGTTGTGAGTCTGATTTAAGATTAGATCACATGAATTTATAGTGGAGTCAGCATCCTTAGATAGCAAGGAATTGAAAGTCTGGAGGACTGAATAATTGGTTTAGGAGAAATGAAGTAGATCAGGAGGTAGAAGGATAGGAGATTATAGTCAGAAAAGGGAATGTCAATTTAAAATCATGAAGTAAAAACAGGCAGAGATATGATATCAATACTATGCCCTAAAGAAATCAGAGGAAAAGGACCCTTGTGTGGATACAGATTAAGACTTTTTTTTTTTTAATGAAGGAAGACCATGGCCAGTGAGACAATTTATTTTGCTTGACTACATGCTTTTCTTGTGTTCTTATGGCAGAAAAGGTGGGGAGAATAGAATTTGGAACTGAAAAATAAAATTAAATTGAATTTAAAAAGAAGCACTTATAAGTGATAGTAAGCTCTTAGGTATAAACATCCTAGGGGATGGCTGAGATAAAAAGAAAATTTAGATCTTGGGATGAGGAGGCCCAGGTCATATTAATATGCATAGTGAAAATAATAGCACCTACCTGATAAGGTTGTTATGGGGATCAAATGAGATAACATTTATTAAAGTGCTTTTTATAGTGCCTGGTGTGTAGTAGGTCCTATATAAATGTTTATTGCTTCTCTTTCCCCCACCCAGTATGTCAGTTTGACCTAGGTGTGACTTACTCTCCTGAGTTTCTTTACTTTGGAGAAAGGTGAGGAATGGAGGGTAAAGACTTCATAGACCTAGAGGCAGAAGGAACTTGAAAGGCCACCTAGTCCAACCCCCACATTTTACAGATGAGGAAATCGAGGTCCAGAGAAGTTAAATGACTTGCCCACAGTCACACAGAGAGTAAGTATCTGAGGCTAGACTTGAAACCAAGGTTTTTGACTCTTAGTATGTAATGCTTTTTGTAGCTATCTCTGGTCTTGTCCTCTCTCTGTTAGACTACTTCAGGGCAGAATCTTGTCTTAGCTAAACTTTGTCCCTGTCCCACAGAAGGACACTTAAATGTTAGTTGACCGATTGGTTACCATGTTGGAAAGAAAGGAGAATTGTCAGGGTTGTCAGGTGGCCTTGGGAATGGTGCCTTTATATGTCCTGAGAAATCTAGAAGTGCATGCTGCTATAGAGAGCATTGATCTCAGAGAACCCTGCACCAAAAGTCAAAAGCTTTGGGTCCTTCTAATCCTACATTGGCCACTAAGTTGCTGTTAAGACCTCCTAAAGCACATTATATTCCCTATTGGGGCCGGTACTTCATGAGGAGTTGGAGTAAACAATTAAAAAGGTCCCTTGTTTTAATGTTCCATGATTTTTAAAATTGAAACAAATTGAACATTCCTACCCAGTAGAGCTGAGTTTAAAGCAACTTAGAAAGTTGAGTACTTTCTGACTTTTCATGTAAGTTCCTGACATCTTGGCCTTCCTGTGTTATTGGGGAACTGAAACTAATACATTTCCTCACATCATGTTTGGACTCAAAAATTTCTTCAAGGCTGAAGAACTCCCATGCTGTCCATTTGGAGGTCAGGGAGAGTGAGAGGATCATTTATTTTGTCTTAAATATGAGTATAATAGTTAATGATATTGAAAGGGAAAGATCAAAAGAACCTGATCCTTGGGATATATATACATACATTTTGAAACAAGGGGACCTAGAAGATTGTTTCTTTTAAGTTATGGTTACACACATTACTGTGCTTCCAAGCTCTCTGATAGTAAAGCATTTTGTATAAATTGAGGCCCTTTTTCTAAAATTTAATAATAACCTGACACTGCTGTTTGTCACATTTTATTCACCAGCCTTGTGTTGAAAATTAGCATCAGATGTGACATTATTTCTGCACTGATGAGTGCTCAAATCACAGCCATTTTATTCTTAGTTGAAGTGGCACACCATATTTGCTGAATTTAGAAAGAGTCTTATGTCCAATTATATCTTAAAGAAAAATATAGGCTTTTATAGTTTGTACCTAAGATTTATAGTGGAAACATGTTTTAAAAGATCCATAAATCAGTAATTGTATAAGAGAGACTCTTTGATTTCCCCCCCCTCCCGCCCCCTACTAAAAATGCTTTTGCTGTACTTGTCAGTTAAATGAATTTAACTATAAGAGTATATTTCGTTCTAATCCTTAGCCATCAAGATGGCATGACTCTGGGCCCAGTCTGTGATGAAATATGGATTTTGTGATTGGGTGTGACAGATGGTTCAGGGAAGCAGTAGGAGGCCCCATCCCTTTTGAGAAGGTGGCTGTATAATGCTTTGATGATCTAAGGAATCACTGCCCTCTCCAGAAGGAAAGCTATTAGGGTCCCTTACTTTTGAAATAGAAACCAATTTTCTAACCTAATTCTTGGCTTTCTGAGCTATGTTCTTTCTGTTCTAAGTTAAAGATAATGTGAATAAATGTCTAGTGGGTCTTAGAAATAAGACAATAATTTCTACACAGCTCTTTCTTCTGAAATAGATTTTCTGGGGGGACCATAGAACTACCAAATAATGTGATTGCAATTTATATAATGCTTTGAGATTTACAAACTGCTTTCCTCAGCAACCCTGTGGGATAGAAAAATGAAGAACTGAGCTTTAGAAAGTTTAGAGGCCTTGACTAAAGTCATACAGCTGTTAAATGTTTGGGACTTGAACTCAGGTGTTGACATCAGATCTAATACTCTTTCCACTGTCCCCCACAGGGGAAAAGTTTCTAAAGATCTAAGTATGGTAGGATCTAAATGCTCTTCACCATCTTTGAACACATTCTAGATTAACAGTGTCTTTTCTAAAATGACCATCTGAGCTCCAGGTGGGTTCTTACCAGAGCAGACCAGAGCTCTCTTGTCCTCTACACCATGCCACTGCTAACACAGCCTGAAAAGGCATTGGCATGTTGGGCTTCTGTATCATGATGCTGTTTCCTATTGAACTTGCCCTTTTCCCTTTCCAATCCAGAGCTCATTTTCCTGGACAGAAATTAGCTAAGCAGAATAAGAGTTGAGTACTTTTATCTTCTTTTTGTCATCTCTTAATATCATCCCATTTATCTGTGCTTTCTTATCCTTTCTTATGAGATTCCCTGACTTTTTATTTGTCCTCCATTATCTCCCTTTTTTATCTTGTTATTTTTTTAAATGTTCTATAGGTAGCTTTTGCATTATCTTCAATTTCTAAATGGTATCCCTCTTCCACCTAACAAGCCATTCCTTGTTAGAGGAAGTAAAAAAAGGAAGAAAAAAGAAACCCTACATCAGTTTGTTAACTTTTTTTCTTACTTCAATTTGTTTCTTTTTGCATTTTCAGAATGTAGTTCTTGAGAGCTTCCTCTCCCTCCACTGCTGACTTTCTTATGACCTAAAATTTTATAGGGAGCCTACCTCTTATTTTGCTAAGACTTTTGAAGTCTATCACTTAGAAATTCAGGGAATGGGTCAGATTTTGGCTCCATTTCTTTATGCATTCTAAAGTGAAGTGGCTCGTTTCTCATTTCTGTTTCAGCACCTAGCAGTCACCCTATTAATTGACATAAATTTAAAAAATAAATTGGGTCTTGAAATATAGAAGAAGGGGTGAAAAGAACACAGTTGAACTGTCTGGAAATTCAGATTTGTACCTTAGCTCTGCCACTAAGTGGAACTATGATTTTTTGAGAATCTTGGGTAACTCATTTCATCTTTCTGAACCTCATCTTCCTCAAAGTTATCTTTAAGGAAGATAAGAGTAGGTGGGCTAAAGTGCTTCCTGTTCTTAAAAATAATCTCTTCATTGATTTTTCCATGAATGTTGTTTTTCCGGTCCCTATAATCTAGAGTTATTTGAGATTTATCATCATGAGTTTAAAAATGTCATCTTTTCCCCTCCTGTGCTATTTCCCTGTCCTTCCTTTATCCTCAGTTGCAACCTTTAACTTGTGAGACTTCTTCTGTCTTGAATGCCCATTAACTCTCTTGTTTTTTGCCATCTTGAATAGGAATTTCAGTTGCCCCAAACTTGTTGGGGGGCATTGAACTGTGTAACTATTAAGCTCTCTCTGCCCCTAGGCTTTGCTTTAAATATGTGTTCTACCTGAAGTCTCAGTTCCTCTTCTTGTCTGGGAGGTGGGGCTGGGGACAGTTTGAGTCTTTGTGTTGTAATATTGACTTTGAGCCTTCCATATCCTTTTATTAGATATGTCCTGTCGTTCAAGGCTTGCAACACTAAATGAGAAATTGACAGCCCTGGAACGAAGAATCGAGTACATTGAAGCAAGGGTGAGCCTGGCCAGATCTTTTCTTGAGAGGGGGCAGAGATGCCCAAGGGAAAAGCTTGTTTGGGAGTTCTGCATGAGGGGGACTAGATCTTCCCAAATCCTCGTAAACTGAGTTGTGTCTATTTTTCTTTGACAGGTAACAAAGGGAGAGACCCTTACCTAGACCAATGCAATATACCTGCTGGACAGTCGCCTTGGAGAACACTAGCCTGTGTGGGAGAGGCGCCAGCAGACTCCAGCTCCTTCCTGACTCCTTACTGAGTGCCAGGGCTTGTTCTTGCTTTTCTGTTTTTAAAAATGTGGCCTTTGGGCTCTACCATTTGCATCTGTGGGTGTGTGGAGTGGGGGAGAAGTCCAGGGGGAACTCTCAGAAAAACAACATTGGGCATTTTACTTAAGTGACTTTTTTTTACTTGGAGATATTTGTCAAAATGGCTGAAAAGCTGGAAGTTTGGGACCCTCTTTAAGATGTCCTTTTCCACCTCATCTTCAGTCCCTGTCCCCTACAGCTTCCCAGGTGAGAGATGGCCGAACAGCATTTCCACCAGACCCACACTGTCGGTTTGAGAAGGGCTCCGTGTTCACTGCCCATCGTTAGTGGGGGTGCTGAACTCCATGCTGAGGGGGAGCAGTGTCGAGGTTGTCCAGGCTGATGCCCTCTGCCAGGGCGCATGAGCTGCCATAGAATGTCTTTACTAATCCGCCAGGTTTTCTGTCCTTTTAAAGGAGATGGGGCTAGGCTCTCACATGGCTGGAGGGGCCATTTTCAAAGTAGTTTTCTTTTTTGTCATGTGAGGTGTCTCTGCCTGTCATGTTTTCCCAATAAACTTCTCAACTTTATCTGATTGATGTGATTGAACAGATGAAGATGGAAGTAGATCCAGTGTCGCTGCCCCCTCCCCCCCTCAGAAGAGGCTTCTCTGGGTGGAGCTGGAATTTGGAGTCTCAGGAAATGGGTTCAAATCCTCTCTGACACTTGCTTATTACTGACCTATGGCAAGTCACCTACACCCTGATTTTCCAAATGTCAGGCTTTGAATTTGATATGACCCCTGAAGTTCTTTCCAAATCTAAATGGTCATTGGACCCAAGAGGTCATGCCAGGCTGTAGCAGTGCTATTTCCTGAAGAAAGGCCCTCCTCTGATCTGAGACCTTGTGAGATCTTTTTATTAAACTTGGAAATAAGTCTAGTTCAGGGGATAGAACTTGCAAATATTTTGTTTTGTTGTTGCTGTTATTTTCAAAGAAACAGCTTCGTCTCCCAGCTAGGAAGTCCTGACATGTTTTAGTCATGTGATCTTGAGAAAGCCCTAAATTACCGATTTCCTCATTTGGGAGTTTTCTGGACCAGTGAAATCACCAGGCCAAGCCTCTCTTCCCAAATACTGTTTAATTGTTACTAGAGCAAAAAATGCACTTTACAGTAATTTTGCTTTCTTATTCCTATTCCCTATGACCTTAGGAATTAGGGTGTGAGTGTCTAGTGCCAGTAGTTCTAGGGGCTAATGAGTAATGCTGTAGCTAAGTCTCTCTAGCAGGACAAGTACTTCACATATTCATGACTACCTATTTCAATTTCCTATTGCCAGTATTTTACTTATAAACACATAAAAGACTTTAAATTTGTTTCCAGGGAACCACTGAGTGGTCTGCTGTGCTAATGGTAACTCATTGAATATAAACAGAGCAACCTGCTCTGTTTTCTCATTCCCTAAGGTTCTACTCATTTTTCCTAGAATTTTTCAAAGTAAAATATCCTGCCTGGGCCACCATTTACTCCCAATGCTCGTCTTTCACAGCTTCTTGGGAACAGGGACTTTATTCGAATTTGTATCCTCATGGCATAGCTTGGTGTCTGGCACATGGTAAATACCATGGTAAAGGCCTTTTCATTTATTCAAGTGACCTAAGACATAACTTGCTATTATGCCTGTACCTATCTTTATTATTTGGGCAACTCAGTGGTGAAGAGGATAGAATATCCACCTTGGAGTCCAGAGGACATGAATTCAAGTCTGATCTCAGACACTATCTGTGACCCTTGGCAAGTCACTTCACACTGTTTACCTCAGTTTTCTCATCTGAAAAATAAGCTGGAGAAGGAAACAGCAAATCATTCGAGTTTGGGACAGGTTTAAAACAACTCCAAGTTTTCAAGGTTTAGGAGTTTGCCCTTAATAGACCTTTGCATGTTCTGTTTCTGCTGCTCAGTTAGTTTCACTTGTTGGCAGTCCTGGTCATAGGGCTTTTTGAAGGTCTCATTACAATTTTTAATTCTCTTGAACTATACCTTTTAAATTGGGTTTCCAAAAGACTTGTGTGCACTCTTAGATTCTGGCCAACTCTCCTTGGCCTGAAGGTGTTGGAACAAAGCCTTCCACCTTTTGAAAGGCCCAGCTTAATCAGGGACCAGGAAATGCTTTCCTATTTGTAAATCACTTGGGAGTGTCCATAGGTGTTATATTCAATTAATTTTCCTTCCAAAATCCTAGGTTTTTCATCCCATTATTATTATTTTAAGACGAGCAGCCTTTCCACAAACAAATGATTATAATCAAATTGGACTTTTTACTGAATCATATTCCCATGAAAGTAGCAAATGAATACAAAGTGCAAAAATTCTTTCTTGACCACCTAGTAGAAACCTTCAGAGTACTGCCTTACAACACTTGGATGAGTGCTCTATTTTTCAGGAGATTTGGAATTTCGAGTTTCTTTGCCTGAATAGTTTTCAAATCCCCTTTGTAGATTAGAGGAGCCTTTAATCTGCTCTATTTTTCAAACCTATGACTTGAGCCAGACTGCAAGAATGAAGAAAAATAAAATACCCAGTCACTACATAGGCATCAAGTTCTAACTTCTCAACATGTTATTACTCTGACTTCTGAATTTTTATACAAAGTACAAACATAAGATTCTCATAGAAAATATTAAATTCAATGTTCTCTCAAAGATCTCTCCCAGAAATTACTACTTCTTTGATACAGATGCCCCTTAAGATGTGTTCCCATTAATTGTATCCGCAGTATTCTGATGTTATTCAGGAAACCATGTTTGACAGATTAAAGGTTGGAAATTCAGTTGCTAATGGTAAAGAAATGTGTCTCTTCCAGAAAACCAAATAAACTTAGCTTCCTTCTCTAGAGAAAGCGATACAGACACAACTACAAGTAGTCACCAGCTCCATTTGTCATCACTAGCTTTAAAAAGCCCCTAACAATTAGAATCAGGATTTTCTAGCCAGAACTGACCTAATTCAAGGCTACCTAAAGGCTGGTCTCCAGGATACCTAGTCTATCTACAATTTGTAATTTTTAAATCAGTTACTTAATTCTTTTTCCATAGAAATTACTTTTAGTAAATTTCCTGGCACTCTGATAATCTAATATTTCCAAAGATTTGTCTTGGAGAGTTTTTTTTTTGTTGTTGTTTTTTGTTTAAAGAAAGAAAAAAAAAAACTTCTTTGCTGAGTGTAGCTCATTGTTTTCCTAGGGGAAGTCTTCACTTGAGAGAACAACACAAACATTTCCTGTTTTCAGCCTACAAGAGACACTCAGATTCAGGGGTGGAGTAGATGTCTTCTCTCTTACTTCCTTTGACTTAGTGGAGCTAGTTTTATTAAATAACTCCAACCATAATTTGTAATTTCTGTCCAGATCTATCAGGACTAGTCATCTCATCTCTATGCCTCATCTACCAATTACTTTTTTAAAAAAATTAATATATTTTAATATACATTGCTTTATGAATCATTTTGGGAGAGAAAAATTAGAGCAAAAGGAAAAGCAAGCAGAGGAAAAAAAAAAAGAAGTGAACATAGCATTTGTTGATTAACATTCAGTCTCCATAATTCTTTTTCTGGATACAGGTGATACTTTCTATCTAAAGTCTTGGGATTGCTTTGGATACCATTACTTTTCTTTCAAACTCTTTATGTCCAGAATTAGTAATGAGTAAGGAAACTGGAAAGATTATAACCCTTCAGACATGACCAAATTTTGGAGGGCTAATTGATGTGGATATTTTCTTGAGAGATTTCTGGTTTTCCTTACATCTTGCACTTCTGAGAACCTCCAAATGCTTCAGGGAAATAAATCCTTTCTCAAATCTATTTAAATACTTCATGTAAGGTAGGTTGGATTTTTTGGGGTCAGGTCTCTCTGTTGTTGCACAGCAGTGAAATCACTGCAAACCTAGTTCTTTTCACTAAGGTTTATTATGCTGTAACTAGCTCATAACTAATCTCCTTTGATTTGTGAGCCAGAATGTCCATTTATTTAGACAAACAACAAGGAATTCTAAACCCAGTTAAGCAGGTTTCTCATTCTGACATGTTCAGCCAGGAACTTTTGTAATTAGATGGGGTGTGTTCTCCAAAGTCCCCAATCCATTGTATGCAGATTTTTTACTTCTAAAACACTGTTCTGTAGATGTGTCCCTTTTGCAAGCTTTTCCCAGATTTCACCTTATCCTTGTTTTCCATACATTTGTATGCAGGGGTGTTTTTTAAGTTATCAAGATCTCTCTTTAGTCTATTTTCAAGGATTTTTTAAGCTACTGTGTACCAAGCACAGTGCTAGGTTCTGAATTAGCTATTTTCTTGCCATTTGTCAATCTCTTTCTAAAACAGGCCTTCTTGAGTCTCTTACCTTGTCCTAGCAATCATATCCATTAACCCATTTATACACGTGCGTTACTGCTACCTTTTATTCATTTCTATCCTTCAGTTTCTTACTATGAGATATATTTTCACAGAATTTTTACATTGTCAGTTATTTGGATCTTATAACTAAGAGATCTTTGCCACTATTCCTGCTTTGAGGAGCCCCACAATCTGCCTCAAATTTCCTCCAACTTTTTTGGTTGGTGTGGAGATCACTCTTGAACTCAATTAAGTAGTTGCTTAACTAAGGTTTCCACCTTTCAGCCAAGCCTTAAACAGAGTAGGGAGGAAGGGGAGAAATCCAGATAATAAGACTTTTCTCTCAAGGGAGCTATTAAAAAAAATTATAATTTTATATTTGATTTCAAGAGAAAAAGAAAACAAGACCCAGGTTCACATCCCTACTGCTACCATATGAATAGCTAAAACCTTTCTTCACCTTCCCTTTCTTTCCCTTTCATGTGGGAATAGATAATTCTTACACCTACCTATCTCACATAATTGTGGACTTCAAATGAGATCACAAATCTGACACTTAAGAAGCTATAAAGCCTAAAGCAATGAACTAAAGAAAACTCCCCAGTATTCATGTCTGCAGCCACCTTGATTATTGGAGAAGATATGTAAGTGACTTGTTTAAGTCATTCAGTCACCAATGAATAAAGGACTAGATCTTGCTTTTCCTAACTATTCCAGGTTAGTAGACTATCTGATGTGCATATCTTCCATTTTCCTAGCCCAGAAGGCATTTAGTAAACAGGAAATTTCAATCATGTTCAAAGCAGCAGAGATTAAAAAAAAAAAAAAAAAAATTCTGCCTCCAAAGAGCTTAATGAAACATCAACCTCTTAAATAGTGAACTCTTGGAAGTTACCAGGGGGTGAATGATGAGATTTTACTCCCTTACTCTGGAAAGGTAGGTCAGTACCAATGATCTGATTCAGAGAGACTTTGAAGCATATCCTGAAACAGATTTGAACCGGGACAGGAATTATCTGGCCTCTCTTTGTATTCCCAGCTCTTAGGCATACAGTAGGCGCTTAATAAATATTGCTTGATAGGGGGCGGCTAGGTGGTGCAGTGGATAGAGCACCAGCCTTGAATTTAGGAGGACTCGAGTTCAAATGTGGTCTCAGACACTTAACACTTCCTAGCTGTGTGACCCTGGGCAAGTCACAACCCCAGCCTCAGAAAAGAAAAAAAAAAAGTCCAGGTCCATGGACCATCTGGTGTTAGGGAGGGGATCCTCTGGAGCAGGGGTGACCTTTATCCAGGGCTGTTTAAGCCTTCAGTAGTATTTTATTTTTCCAATTACATGTAAAGATAGTTTTCAGCATTTTTATAAGATTTTGTGTTCTCCCTTATTTCTCCCTTTCTTACCTCCCCCTTCCCCGAGATAGCAAGCAATCTGACACAGGCAATAGGGTGGACAATGCTTTTAAGCATTAGTGGTGCTTAAGCCAAAATGGATTATGGAAAGGATATTTTAGCTTTTTTTTTTTTTTTTTTTTTGAGACTTTTGTTAATACATCCTCTGCTCCCTTGACTTTCTCTCCCTTCCCCCTTCCTACTTCCTTCTTCCCATTTCCTAGTCCATCACCATTTTTCATACTCTTACATCACTAGACTGAAAAATCATTATGTGATTAGTTTTAATGCCTTATAGCTTGTACATCTCATGTTTTTCCTATGTTTGGCTCAAAGACTGTACTTAATATATACATCTAGGATTGCTTGATCATCAGTCATCAGGGATGCTATTGCATTTACTTTGTGTATCTCTGCTAAATAAGTCCTTCATCATCTTAAAATGGGACCCCTTCCTCTCTGGCTTATGGTGAGAAGATGACATCAGTCTCCTGTTTACTCAAACACTTCCTAGACAGAGCATGGAGAAATTTTAAAGTGGGTCAATGCAGGCACAGAAGAGATTGCCATAGAGATTGAGACACAAAACCTTTCAGCATTTGCAGCTGGCCTTGAGCTTTTTCTGCAAATGTATAAAGGGATGTGGAATCTTTTTCCTTTCTGCTTAAGCTCCATGAGTATTATGTGTAAGGACATCATCATAACCCTCCCCCTGGTCAAGAAGAGTTGGTCTACCTCAATAACTTCACTTTTTGTGTCTGCTGTGCTCAGCTTTTAGGAAACACTTTACAAATGGCAATGAATTAAAATAGGGCTTTCATTGTGAAGTGCATTTGAAGTCTTCAGTTTCTTCACTTGTAAAATGGGGCTAGGAGTACATGAGGTGTTGAGTCCATGGACTATGTGTTCCACAGATGGGTTTCAGGGCATCTGCGTACTTGGGGGAAAATATTTTCATTAACCTTTAGTTTCCTTTGTAATCCTTTGTATTTTAAAATATTGAGAAGGGGTTCATAGACTTCACAGTTTGTCCAAAGGGTGTATGACCCCAAAATATTAAGAACTCCCAGCCTAGATCATCTGAAATGTTGAGTCTGGGGAAATCACTGAATATCAAAGTTGAAGGACCTCAGAGGAAATGGAATCAAACCTTTATCTGAACAAGAATATTCTCTATAGCAGAGAGAATCGTGGTTGAGAGTAACAGAAAAGTTGGAAGCCTTGGGGAAGAACTTGAGATACCTGTCTGGGTGATCCAGTTTAGGATGTCAGGTGTCATCACTGTCAAGTTTCAAATAGTGTCTAAATATTATCCCCATCAAATGGTGGATGTGGGATAAGAGCTCCCAGAGAATCTAAGGCTAGATATGTAGATCTGGTAATCATCTGCATGGATATGAAAACAGACCCCCAAGAGCTGATGATAACAGGAAATGAGGTAGAGGGAGAAGATTTTGATCCTTTTGTGCTTGAGGGGGAATTGAGGGAGTTGGGGGAAAAAACAGGTTCTCCTTTCGAAGTGTTTGAAGCAGCTACAGTGAGGAATAAAAGAAGAAATTGTTCATATGTAGGGGAAAAAAGGTAACAACTCCCTTTAGATAAGCTCTAATTAATGGAAGACAGTTCCAACAGATGTCAGTGTCTCTGTGGAAAAGTAACTTTTAATGGAGAAATAGAAGATGGGGGCAGGAGCCTCTTGGGGGAAGAGAACAGTTTTAGATAAGGAGGCCTATTTTTCTTTCTGAGAGTTGAAGATATAACACATTTTTCAGCCAGGTTGCAATCCAAGAAAAGCAAATCTGACAGTCCTTTCAAATATCAGTGGAATGGGACTCTATAGAAGATCATAAACCTGAAGTGTAAAAGAGTATTTCCCTTTTTTTATTTATACTGTCCTAATGAAAAGCTTTGCTATTTAATTTCCTAGTTAATCATCATGGTTAAGTTTCAGGCATAAGTCTGTCAGAAATTTAAAAAAATTTAATATTAACAAACCATTTATAGCTTAGTTGTCTGGCTAGCAAAATATTTCATTATACTTTTATTGCGCACCAAATATTTGGTGTAGTCTAAACAAGGACAGCATGCAGGCATCCTTCCTCGGCCTTCTAGTCCTGCGCACTAAACGTTTTTCCCATCGTACAGCTGTGATGATATAGTTTGTAATATTCCTACACAGTTTTTGTTGGTTATAAGTCTGCTTATGTCCATCAGGAACCTCTCCATGGCCTTTTGAGAAATTACAACTTCACTTCCTCAAAGATTATGGTATTCCACAACTCACAGGCATTGATATAGAAGAATAGTGATGTTAAAGATGTGGAACTAATTTAGGGAGAAATTGGGGGCGCTTCTCTCCTGATTTTTCTCCTATTTGAGCACTTCACTATCCCTTTTGCAGGATCCTCCTTCAGAGGTGTCCATAGGTATCTCACACATGCGTATATACGTATGTTTATGTAATATACACACACATACTTCCCTCTATAACATTTCATTCAATCTGGAATTGAATCTTTTGGTTAGAAAGCCAATCAAAGGAGACTACTTCCCACCTGGCAGGGGCTTAGAACCTCCATTTTAGACAATCTAGGCATACCCAGAAAAGTCCCATTACATAGATATGTATGTGTATCTTTTAGTGAAAGGAATTTCCACATCTACACTGATGAAATTAGGACCAAACTAAACCCAAACCGCAGAAGTGATTGAGGGACTTTTATTTTATCGGGCACTCTCGAGTAATTTCTCATTCCCTTCTCTGAAATCCCTCTGGACCAGAGCGAGGTAGTGCCGGACAGTGCGGTAGGAGCAGAAGGAGAACCCCAAAGCCCTAGGTGTGAATGCGCCACTTTGCAGCTGTGGCCTCCTGTGAGTCACCTGCATCCCCAGAGCTTGGTCCAGGGCTCGGCGTGGAAGGAGGACTCGGTAAGAAGCCAGGGAGTGATGGCTTCATTGGAAGGGGGACCCCTTCCGAGCAGGGATCCCCCTTTCTTTGTATCCTCGGCGCGTGCCACATCTTGGCACTTACAAACGCTAGCTGAGACCTCGCAGGTGCCAAGGATGGCACTTAGACCTGAATCCTCCGGCTGCTGCGCACCCGAGATGGCCTAGGAAACGCACGTCAGCATGCGTCACTTACTGAGGCTTTTGGACTTGAATTAACTTCTGAGCCGTACCCATATGTGGGAAACAGGCCGCGGGGCTCCCGGGCGAACTTAGGGGAGATCCAAAGCCGGCTTGTGGCCCCGCCCCCGCCCGGCGGCTCCGCTAGCTCTGCCCACACGCAGGGCCCTCCCGGGCGGGGCTCCGCCCACACGCCGGACACGTCGGGACGCGTCGCTGCCGCGCACCCACAAGGAAGAAGCGGATTTGAGGGCCAGTGGCCTTTGGGACTTGTGGTCTGGCGTCACCGCCTCTCTCGCTCGGTCGCGCGGGAACGGAGGATGCCGCGGGAGCCGCTCCCGGCGGTCTCCGGGCCGCCCCAGCTGCGCTCTGTGAATACCCGGCAGCCCTCCTGCGTGATCTTCTGTAACCGCACGTGCCGCCAGGTGCTCCCCTTCTGGGTCAACTTCGAGGGGCACCCGACGGCCTACCCGCTGTTGCTGCCTGGCACCGGCCGCAGGATGAACAGCTTCCTCGGTGCGGGGCTGGACGGGGCGGGTGTGAGCTTGGGAGTGGGACCGCGCGATCCTGGAGCCCCGCCTCTGCCCCTGGACCAGGGTGGGCTCCGGGCCTTCCCTCTGCCCCTCCCCCCTTTGTAGCTGGGCTACTGGGGGCCATCCCTCTTCCCCCCTAGTTGTAGCGGGGCTCCCTCCCTCCTCCCCCCGCTGCTGCGGACTTCCCTCCACATCCCCTCTTCCGTGTGTTGTTGGGCTTGCCCTGCCCCCTGACTGTATCGGGGCTTCCCCCATGCGCACCCCAAGGCTGTAGTTTTTGTTCCATTTCTTCAGCTTTTTGTCCTTCCGCGCCTCTGGGCTTTGGGGCTCCCTGGTGCCCCGGCCTCGGGGGGCTCACTGTGTTAGAGCCGATTGCAGAAAATGTAGTTGTGAGCTGAGCACGCCTTTGTGGGGACTTGTGTGCGCCGGGCGCCGGGCTGGGAGAGAGCGGGTCCTCTCCGGGGGGAGGCGGGCACACGCAGCCAGCTTGTCTCGTTACCCTTTTATAAACTTGTAGTGGAAGGGAAGGCGGGGCGGGCCCGGGAATCTAGGGAGGCCGGGGGGGAAGAGCTTTGGGGGAGCGTCAGGCGCAGCCGGCTCCGACGACTCCAGATGTGACCGCTGTGTGAAAGAGGGATTGGGGAGGGGAGTGGGGGCAGCGGAGAGAGGGAGGGCCAGGGCTCGTGTGGGCCCGGCAGCTTGCGCCAGGTTTGAGACCTGCAGAACGGGGGTCGTGCTCAGTAAGAATAGGGAGGAAGGAGAGTTGTGAGCAGAAAGCCCGCTTTTGGCCCCGTTGAGTTTGAGAGGACTCGCACTCCCGGCGGGAGGTGGGCCATCCGATTTGGAGCAAGTCAGTTTCAGCGGTGTCTGTGGTCCGGGACAGACCCTGACGGAGTTTGCCGGTCTTTTCCCAGGGCATTTTGCAGATGAGACGGGTTACCAGAATTAAATCACCCGGTGAGAGTGCCCAGGCAGCTTTTGAACTCAGATCTTCCTGAGTCAGAGCCCGTGGGGTCCAGGCCCTGGAATAGCCGGCTATGGATGATGTGGAAGAAGGGCCCACAGTCGCAGAGGCCGGGGAGCAGTGTAGGTCAGCAGTGTTGGAGAAGTCGGGGAACTTGCAGGCCATCTCATTTGTGACTCACGCTGTTACTAACTCGGAGAGAGCAGGTTAAGCTAGCTGACCCAGGGCCCCAGGCAGCCGCCGGATTGTAAGAGGTTGAGAAATAGAAGCCACGGGGGTAGGCAGCTTTTTCTAGGAGTCTGGCGGAAAAGGAGGAGAGAGAAGAGAGCCTGCGGGAGTGCTAGGGTTTAGTGAAGATTCCTTGTGGTGGGGACTTGCTGGGGCTTGCTTGGCTCTGGGGTTGGGAAGGAGACATTGAGGTAGCCCCACACCCCTCTCTGCTGCAGAGGCCAGTGGAGGGAACTAGAGCTGTCTGCAGCGTTTGGAGTCTGTACTGATTTTTTTTTTTTTTTTTTTAAGCACTAATTACTTTCTCCATCCCTCCCTGACTGTTCTGGACTTGTTGATTAATTCCTCTGATTGCCATTTTCCTTTCTTAAGTGATTTTCCTCTGCTCTGCTACTTTTTTTTTTATATTTAAATTTGCTGCTTTTCCTTTACTTATTTATTTTACGCATTTTAGTGTAGTTCTTTCCTCTTGTTAGTCTATTTTTAGCTTCCTTTATCCTTATGTTGCATTCCTCCCGGTACTTCTGTGCTTCACCCATAATTGTAATCTGCAATTATGTTTTCTCCTCTAGGGCTGGTGCTTAAGTAGCCTCTATTCTTATTCTTTATTTGAATTAGAGGAACAGCTTCTTATTGAAATTTTAATGGCCCTTTGTTCTTGTCTGGGAGGTGATCCCAGGACTTAAAAGTGAAATGGATTGCAGTGGGGAAGGATTTTTCCGGGTTACCTACCTGCCTTTTCCCCTCCAGAGCCATCTGGGTCCCATTATAGGTGGGGAGGATTGAAGATGGCCTTGGATGTAGTGGGAGACTTGGCCTTTTTAAGCTGAGATCTTCAATAGATCTCCATTTGCCTGGGACAGTGATTAAGGCTAGACACTGATGGATTTATGCAACATGGATGTAAAGGAGCACTTAATGTTTACTGAGTGCTTTCCCTTGCTTGCCATCTGGGGAGGACTCTGGGGGGAAGGAGGGGAAAATCTGTACCACTAGGCTGTGCAAGAGTCAATGTAGAAAACTTGTCCTTGCATATGTTTTGAAAATAAAAGGCTTAAAAAAAAAAAAAAAGTGCTTTCCTTTCACGACAGTCCGTTAAGGTGGACAGTGCAAATATGATTTATCTGCATTTTACAGATGAAGAAATGAGCCTCAAAAGTTAAGGGAACTTCTCAGAGTAGTTCAGAAGTGTTGATTGAGGAATCCAGATTTAGGGCTCTTTCCACTCTTGGAATAGTACCCCTTGGAAAGAGACCCTTAGAACTGCTTGTTTGCTAAATAGTGTTTTCAGAGTTTTTCTAAGTTGGATTGGATTGGGAGGAAGTGCTGGGGGGCTAATTTGTTGATTGTGGCCTGACTACCTTATCTTTCTAAGTATCCTAAGTAGGTTTTCTAAGTATCCCCCCAGTTATTGAGTTTAAGTGATGTCCCCAAGGTCACCTGCACCAGTGAAATAAATTGGTGATTTCATAATTAAGCATAATCACACTAACCAACAATTTTCTTATTTTATTATAGGTCATTTTTGGTTATTCAGAGATGCAAATACGGGTGATGGACTTCTTGTTAATCAGACAGAATTATTTGTGCCATCTCTCAATGAAAATGGACAGCCTATTTTTGCCAATATCACACTCCCAGGTAAGCTGTAACTTGCCTTTTTTAAAAGCTCCTTTCCTGCCATCCAGAACTTCTCCCACATAGTCCCTAGCCCTTTTTTCCCCCTTTTAAACATATTTTTATATTTGTCATATTGTGTAAGACAAATCAGACAAAAAGGGAAAAAAACCATGGGAGAAAAAGCAAACAGATAAAAAGGTGGAAATACTATGCTTTAATGCACATTCAGTCTCCATAGTTTTCTGGATGTGGATGGCATTTTCCAGCCCAAGTCTGTTGGAATGGTCTTTTTGTGTTTTTGTTGTACTTTTCAACATTTATCTTTGCAAAACCTTGTGTTCCAAATTTTCTTCCTCTCCTCCCTGTGCCCCCTCTCCAAGACAGCAAGCAAGCCTGTATAGGTTAATCATGTGCAGTTCTTCTAAACATATTTCCATATTCATCACATTGTGCAAAAAAAAAAAAATCAGATCAAAAGGGGAAAAAGCCATAAGCAACAGTAACAAAAAGTGAAAATACTGTTCATTGATCCACATTCAGTTTTAATAGTCCTCTCTCTAAATACAGAACGCATTTTCCATCTCAAAACGATTGGAATTGGCTTGAATTACCTTCTTATTGAAAAAAGCCAAGTCTATCACAGGTGATCATCACATAATCTTGTTATGGTGTACAATATTCTCTTAATTCTGCTTACTTCACTTAGCATCGATTAAAGCCTTTCCAGGCTTTTCTGAAATCAGCCTGCTCATCTTTTCTTTTCTTTTTTAAAATAGCTTTTTATTTTTCAAAATACATTCAAAGATGGTTTTCAACATTCACTCTTGCAAAACCTTATATTCCATTTTTTTTTCTCCCTTCCTTCCCTCCACTCCTTCTCCAAGATAGCAAGTTAGGTTAAACATGTGCAATTCTTCTAAACATTTCCACATTTATCTTTCTGCGCAAGAAAAATAATATCAGAGTGTGGGGGGGAATAAGAAAAAACAAGCAAGCAAACAACAGCAACAAAAAAGGTGAAAATACCATGTTGTGATCCACATTCAATTCCCATAATCCTTTCTCTGGATACAAATGACACATCTTGTGACTTCATCACAAGGCTACTGGAATTGGCCTGAATTGCCTCATTGTTGAAAAGAGCCAAGTCCATCAGAGTTGATCCTCGCATAATCTTATTGTTGCCGTGTACAATGTTTTCTTGTTTCTACTCACTTCACTTAGCATCAGTTCATGTAAGTCTCTCCAAACATTCCTGAAATTAGCCTACTCATAGTTTCTTTTTTCTTTTTTTTCAATATTTTTTTAAAATATTTTTTTTTGTTTTACATGTATATTTTTAAAATACATATTTCTTTATGAATCATGTTGGAAGAGAAAAATCAGAACAAAAGGGAAAAACCACAAGAAAGGAAAAAAAAATGACCATAGCATATGTTGATTTACATTGTCTCCATTGTTCGCTCTCGGATTGTAGATAGCTTTTTCTATCCAAAGTTTATTAGAATTGCCTTGGATCACTGAACCACTGAGAAGATCCAAGTCTTTCATAATTGATTATTGCATAGTCTTGCTGTTACTGTGTACAATGTAGTGCTGGTTGTGCTTGTTTTCCTCATTGTTAGTTTGTGTAAATCTTTCCAGGTCTTTCTAAAATTAGCTTATCATTTTTTATAGTAATATTCTAAGTGAATGGATGCCCATCAATTGGAGAATGGTTGAATAAATTGTGGTATATGAATGTTATGGAATATTATTGTTCTGTAAGAAATGGCCAGCAGGAGGAATACAGAGAGGCCTGGAGAGACTTACATCAACTGATGCTGAGTGAAAATAAGCAGGATCAGAAGATCGTTGTATACTTTTTTTTTTTTTTTAGAATTTTTTTTCCCACAGTATATATGCATGAGTAATTTTTCTTTAATAATATTATCCCTTGTATTCATTTTTCCAAATTATCCCCCCCCTTCCTACACTTCCTCCCCCTGATGACAGGCAATCCCATACATTTTACATATGCTACAATATAACCCAGATACAATATATGTGTGTAAATACCATTTTCTTGTTGCACATTAATTATTAGCTTCCGAAGGTATAAGTAACCTGGGTAGATAGACAGTAGTGCTAACAATTTACATTCACTTCCCAGTGTTCCTTCTCTGGGTGTAGTTGTTTCTGTCCATCATTGATCAACTGGAAGTGAGTTGAGATCGTTGTATATTTCAACAACAATATTATATGATGATCAATTCTGATGGACGGGCCCTCTCCAACAATGAGATGAACCAAATCAATTCCATTTGTTCAATAATGAATAGAACCAGCTAAACCCAGAGAAAGAACTCTGGGAAATGAATGTGAACCACTACATAGCATTCCCAATCCCTCTATTTTTGTCTGCCTGCATTTGTTATTTCCTTCATAAGTTAATTGTACGTTATTTCAAAGTCTGATTCTTTTTGTGCAGCAAAATAACTGTATGGATATGCATATATATGGGTGTTTGTATGTGGGCACATATAGATAGATAGATAGTATTTAACATATTTAACATGTATTGGTCTACCTGCCATTAGGGGGAGGGGGAAAATTGGAACAAAAGGTTTTGCAAGGGTCAGCGCTGAAAAATTACCCATGCATATATCTTGTAAATAAAAAGCTCTAATTAAAAAAAAAGAAAAGTAATATTCTATTACTTTCATATATTATAACTTGTTCAGCCATTCCCCAATTGATGGGCATCTACTCATTTTCTAATTCTTTGCCACCACAAAAAGCTGCCACAAACATTTTTGCACATATGGGTCCTTTCCCCTCCTTTATGATTTCCTTGGAATATAAACCCAATAATAACTCTGCTGGGTCAAAGGGTATGCGGAGTTCTAGAACTCTTTGGGCATAGTTCTAAATTGCTTTTCAGAATGGTTGAATCATTTCATAATTCTACCAACAATGTATTTTTAAAAAAATGTATAAAGCTTTTTATTTTTAAAACACATAGTTTTCAACATTCACATAAAACCATGTGTTCCATAATTTTTTCTCCCTCTCTTCACCCAACCCTAGATGGCAAGTAATCCAATATATGTTAAACATGTACAATTCTTCTGTACATATTTCCACAATTATCATGCTACACAAGAAAAATCAGATCACAAAGGAAAAAAATGAGAAAGAAAACAAAATGCAAGCAAACAACAAAAGTGAGAATACTATGTTGTGATCCACATTCAGTCCCCACAGTTCTCTCTCTGCCTCTCTCTATTACAAGACCATTGTTTACTGACCTGAATCACCTCGCTATCGAAAAGAGCCATGTCTATCAGAATTGATAATCGTATACTTACCAACAATGCATTTCTGTCCCTGTTCTCCCACATCCCTTCCATCATTCAGCATTATATTTTCCTGTCATCTTAGCCAATCTGAGAGGTGTGTAGAAAAATTTGCATTTTTCTAATCAATGATGATTTAGAGCATTTTTTTCATATGACTATAGATGGTTTAATTTCATCATCTGTAAATTGTTTA
>NC_133617.1:705368002-705396986 GCF_048593235.1 Sminthopsis crassicaudata | reverse complement strand
GGCTTTACCATTCACTTTCCACTTCTTTTGTCTTGTAACTTTTTGGTATTAATTTTGTTATTTATATTTGTTAGCTTGCTTTTATGGTATGCTTGCCTTATAGTAGATTATCCATTCCCTGATGTCAGGGACTCTGTCTTTATAGGACATTGTAGGGACAGCTAGGTGGCACAGTGGATAGAATACCAGCCCTGAAGCCAGGATGACCTGAGTTCAAATCTGGTCTCAGACACTTAACATTTCCTAACTATGTGACCCGGGGCAAGTCACTTAACCCTAATTGCCTCAGGAAAAAAAAAAGTCATTGTATCTCCTGGAGCATTTAGTATAGGGAAAGCCACATAATAGGGCTTCAGTAAACATCTATTGAATACATGCTTTAGTATAAAGTTGATGTTCAGTAATTCATAGAATTATAGTTCTAGAACTTAAAGGGACTTATATCCCAAAGAGATCTTAAAGGAGAGAAAGGAACCCATGTGTGCAAAAATGTTTGTGGCAGGCCTTTGTGTAGTGGCAAGAAACTGAAACTGAGTGGCTGCCCATAGTTGGAGAATGGCTGAATAAGTTATGACGTATGATTGTTATGGAATATTATTGTTTTGTAAAAAACGACCAGCAGGAGGATATTAGAGACTCCTGGAGAGACTTACATGAACTGATGCTGAGTGAAATGAACAGGACCACAGGCCAGTTCCAATGATTTTGTGAAGAGAGCCATCTTCACCCAGAGAGAGGACTGTGGGAACTGACTATAGGTCACATAGCATTTTCATTCTTTTTGTTGTTGTTTGCTTGAATTTTATTTTCTTTCTCATTTTATTCCTTTTTGTTCTGATTTTTCTTGTGTAGCAAAATAATTGGGTTAATATGTATGCCTATATTGGATTTAACATATATTTTTACCATGTTTAACATATATTGGATTACTTGCTATCTAGAGGAGGGGATGGGAGGGAAATTTGGAACACAAGGTTTTACAAGGATCAATGTTGAAAAATTATCCATGCATATGTTTTGCAAATAAAAAGCTTTAATAAAAACAACAACAACCACAACAAATCAAAACAAAACCCCAGATACCATGCTCACCTCCATCCACACCTTGCATCTTGATACTCCCTGGTGCTTTTATTTGTAACTCACTCACATCTATCCTCTCCTATTTTCAATAAGTGCTCTAATAATGCCTTACATTTAAAAAATTCTTCGTATATATTATATTTCCTTTTTGGTTCTCAAATTCTTACGGGGGGTAGATAATACAGTTATTATTATCATCCATATTTGACAAATGAAGAAAATGAGATGTAGAGATGGTGAGTTATTCTTCTAGGGGTATATAGGTAGTAAATGGGGAAGCCAGGATGAGAACTCAGAAATCCCGGACCCTGTGGAATTGTCTGTTGACAGGGGCAGGCTTGGTTCTCAGCTTTATATGCTGAATTAATACTCTCTATAGTCTCGTAGAGTGATATATTCTCTATATCACGGACTTGAGGGTGTTGCTCCGAGATTCAAGGAGAGGCTTTTGTGGCAGAAGGACTTTTGTCTATTTTGGTGTCATTCTCCCCTTTCACTCCTATCCACTCTAGTCTGTTGTCAAATTTTCCCATTTCTACCTTCACAATATTTCTTGTATATGTCTCTTTCTCTGTAGTCACATAGATGTCACCTGGTTGCAAGCCATCTTCACCTTATATTTGGACTATTGTAAAGGCATTATAATTGGTCTCCCTACTTCAAACTTCTCCCCATTCCAGTACCTTCTCTACTAATCTTCCAGAATGAGCTTCTTTTTTAAAAAATTGAACTAAGTGCAAAATGAGAAAAAAAAAGAATAGAAAAAAGATAGAAAAGGAAAATAAAAACAAAGCAAAACATTGTCGTGTGTCCAGCAGAACATCAGGGAGGAGTCAAAATATATGACAAATTTCCATTTCAAAAAAGCATATGTAATAATAGAAGAAATTATATTTATTAGTGTTCATCTTTTCTTTGCTTCCTGGTAGGTTATTCTTTTGTTCTCTGCTGAACAATTTTTACTTTATTCTTTTTTCCCCTTTCATTTCCCTTACCTCCCCCAAGTAGGCTACAGTTAAGCACAGATATATTTATACATAATACATATATATGCATTTACATACACATTCAGATTCACCCACAGACCCACAAAATATAGGTATATCTATATACACACACATATATAGACCTATATGCATATGTACTCACAAATACATGCATATACATTTAAACATGCATCTAAAACAATAATATGATTGACATATTTCTTCCTTGATTGAAACTTTAGGTTTGACTTTAAGATCAGTGATTACTAGGTTTACTTTTTTTTTTTTTTTTTGTGGTAAATTCTACTCCTGATTCTTGTTGTAATGTTTCTGTATTTCTCTTATTTCTCATCCCTGATAACTCTTGTACTTTAAGTCTGCTCCTTAACTTATCTAGCAATTACTTAATCTCCCCAACCCATGGAAGCCTCCCTTATCTTGTTTCCCCTCCCTTTCCTTCCCTTTGTCCTATTCCCATTAATTATACCCCTATCTAGAATGATCTTCCTAAAGCCCAAGTCAAACCAAGCTCAGCACAGTTTATAACCTCTCACTTCTTAGGGGCACATTCTTTTGTGTTTCATAGCATGAGACTGACCTTGCCTCCTAATTTCTTCTAATTATATCTAGTTAGTTTAGGTGTTTTTTGAGATGTTTGACATGTTGTCTAAGCTATGGTGAACCTACAATGGATTACCTATTTTGCTGCATGAGTTAATTCAGAATCACGGAATCTCACTGCTCCTGATTTGATCTGATTAGGGCGAATCATGTTCACCTTTCTCTTATATAGTAAATTCCTACTAATGTAATGTGAGACTATATTAGCATTTTAAGTTACAATGTTCCATTGCTATTTATACTGATTCTGTTGTTCCATATTTTTTCAGCATACTCTACTCTTTCTTTCTTTCTTTCTTTCTTTCTTTCTTTCTTTCTTTCTTTCTTTCTTTCTTTCTTTCTTTCTTTCTTTCTTTCTTTCTTTCTTTCTTTCTTTCTTTCTTTTCTTTCTTTCTTTTCTTTCTTTCTTTCTGTACATATAGGTCCTTTCCCCTTTTTAATTATCTCTCTGGAATACAGACCTAGTAGTAGTATTGCTGAATCAAAGGGTATACATAGTTTTATGGCCTTTTGGGCATGGTTTCAAATTGTTCTCCAAAATGGTTGGATCAATTCACAACTCCACCACAATGCATCAGCATCCCAGTTTTTTTTACATCCTCTCCAACATTTATAATTTTCCTTTTCTTCTCATCTTAGCCAATATGACAGGTACATCAGAGTTATCTTCATTTGCAGTTCTCTAATCAAATGTGATTCAGAACACTTTTTCATTTGCCTATAGATAGCTTTGATTTCTTTGTTTTGAAAACTGCCTTTTCATAGCCTTTAATCATTTATCACTTGGGGAATGGTTTGTATTCTTATAAATTTGAGTTAGTTTTCTCTTATTTGAAAATGAGGCTTTTATGTGACATACTTGCTATAAAGATTGTTTCCCAGGTTTCTGCTTTTCTTCTAATCTTGGTTGCATTGGTCTTGTTTGTTACAAAAGCATTTATTTTAATATAATCAAAATTATCTATTTTAGCATTTCATAATGTATATAGTTTATTTAATTTTTCCTTTAAGAATATGGATGCTATATACTTGGTACATATATATATACATGTACACACACACATATATATATATTCTCTCTCTCCTTTTATCCTTTCCCTCTTCTTCTTGCTTTTATCACTTTCTCCAATTTGCCCTTCTTTCTGTTAGTTCCCAAGCCTCCTTTACTTCATTTCCTCCCCTCTTACTTCCCTGAAGGTAAGAGTGTTCTGAATTCAGCTCACTGGCCAGTTCCAATGGTCTTGTAATGAAGAGAACTATTTGCACCCAGAGAGAGTACTGTGGGGACTGAGTATGGATTACAACATAGTATTTTCACTTTTTGTTGTTGCGGTTTGCTTGCATTTTGTTTTCTTTTTCTTTTTTTCTTTTTGATCTGATTTTTTCTTGTGCAGCATGATAAACATAGAAACATGTATAGAAGAACTGCCATCTAGGGGAAGGGGTGGGGGAAAGGGAGGGAAAAAAAATTGGAGCACAAAATTTTGCAAGTGTGAATGTTTAAAATTATCTATACATATGTTTTGAAAGCAAAAAGTTTTAATAAACAATTTGACTGTGTATATTATTCTCTCTTTGAACTAATATTGATGAAAGTAAGGTTCAAGCAATGTTCATCACCCATCCTCCCATCTTTCTCTCCACTCTAATAAGTCTTTCATGTCTTTTCATATGAAATAATTTACTTCATTCTACCTCTCCCTTTCTTCTGAACCCAGTGTATTCCTCTTTCTTATTCCTTAATTATTTTTTACTTTATATTCTCAAATTCACCTTATATCCATATGCTCTGTCAAGATATGGATGTCCTAGTAGTTAAGAATTATAAGTATCATCTTTCCAAGTAGGGAAGTAAACAGTTTAGCTCTTTTGAATCCCTTATGTTTTCTTTTCTTTTTTCACCTTTTTGTCTTGGATCTTGATATTGGAGATCAAATTTTTAGCTTATTTCTGGTCTTCACTTTATGAAAGGTTGAAATCCTTTTATTCCTTTGAAAGAGAATTTCCCCCCCCCCCATTATTGTTCCCCTTATTATTCTTAATTTTGTCAGCTAAGTGATCCTGGGTTGTAGTTTTAACTTCTTGCCTCTAATCTTTTAATATTGCAGTAGCTAAATCCTATATAATCCTGAGTGTGGCTCCCTGATACTTGAATTGTTTCTTTCTTGCACTTGCAACAATTTTTCCTTGACTTGAGAATTCTGAAATTTAACTGTAATGCTCCTTGGAGTTTTTATTTTGGGTCCTCTTTCCTGAGGTGATTGGTGGTTTCTTTCAATGCCTATTTTATCCTCTGATTCTAGGATATTAGGAGAATTTTCCTTGATAATTTCTTGAAAGATGCTGTCCAGGTCCTCCTTTTGATTATGGCTTTTAGATAGTCAAATGATTCTGACATTGTTTCTCCTGGATCTATTTTCTGAGTAAGTTGTTTTTCCCATGAGAAATTTTACATTTTTCTTCTATTTTTTCATTTTTTTTTTTTTGGATTTGTTTGATTCTTGCCCAATTCTAATTTTTAAGAAGTTGTTTTTCCTCAATCAGCTTTTGAACATTCTTTTCTAGATGGCCAATTATATATATTTTTAATTATAGCTTTTTATTTACCAGATATATGCATGGGTAATTTTACAGCATTGACAATTGCCAAACCTTTTGTTCCAATTTTTCCCCTCCTTCCCCCGACCCCTCTCCCCCAGATGGCGTTTGTACTTTTTTAAGGAGTTGTGGGTTTTTTTTTTTTTTTTTTAGTGAATTTATGTATCTTTTCCATTTGACCAATTCTACTTTTTCAGCAGTTATTTTTTTTCCCAAGCTGTTGACTCTTTTAAAAAAAATTCTCTTGCATCACTTTTATTTGTTTTCCCAATTTTTTTTCTACTTCTATCATATAATTTTAGGGTCTTTTAAAAATCTCTTCCATGAGTTCTTTCTGGGCTTGAGATGATTTTCTTTTTCTTTGGGATTTTGTCCATAGATAATTTGACATTGTCCTGTTCTGAGTTTGTGTCATGTTCCCTGTCACTATAATAACTTATGATGGGCAGATTCTTTTTTTTTTTTTTTTCTGATCTTTTTTAACCTTTCTCCTTTTCTTTTAAATTTGGGTAGGAGTGGTACTGTTTAAGGTTTCTTATGCCAGGCCTTGTAGGCCAGAGTTGCTACATTGATATTGTCCTGAGGTCTACGGAGCATTCTCAAGTCTGATGCTGTGCTGAGGGGATGGGATTGTGGGTGGTTGATGCTACTAGAAGGTGTAGGGGTCTGGCAATTTACCTGATGCTGAGCTAGGGAGAGTTGCAGCAATTTACTGCTTATGCTACCATCTTGTCTTCCAGGAGTCACACCCTACTTTCTAAACACTTGCCTCATACTTGTGCAATTGATTTTTTGAATCCCAGATACAGCACTTTACAATTATCCCTCAAGTTTCACCTTATTTGAGTTGACCCATTTTTCTAATTGTTGAGATATTTTGGAATTTTGACTCTAATATCTATATTGTAACTCTCTTTCTTTCCCGTATGATAGTAATATCTTGCCTTCAAAATTGATTACAAATACAATTCAGAGATAAGTAAAATTTCATTGTTACTCAAGTCTTTGATTTTACCCCTGCCTTTCCTATACCTTTTTATTTCCTAATTTGTCTTCACCATATTGATGTTATTTTCTTACCTCAACCTCTGTGGGAAGACTTTGATAAGCTTCTTTACACTGAAGGGTAACTGAAAGATGAGTTAATGTAATGTCTTTTTTTTTTTTTTTTCCTGTAGAGGTGATAGTTGCATTTTGGTAGGAAATAAAGCCTTAAGCCAAAGAAAAAAATTCCATTAGCAAGATTATCATCATGAGAACATACATGTCCTGGGGAAACTTTTTTTGAGGATGAGTGGTAGGAGTCTTATTGGTGTCTTAATCACAAGTATATACCCCTGTTTACACAGGAAGACATAGATGGATGTATATTCTTTCCTTGGAGCAACCCTAAATCTATCTGGCCTAGAAATCTATCATCATGCTTTGAATCAGGGGGATTTTGCAGGCATCTTTGGAGGATCCTGATAGCCATCCCAGTCTGTGATTTTGGGATCCCCAAAAGGATAGTCTTTGTAACTTCTATACACCGTGAAGGCCAAAACTGAATATATTCCTCAGTGAGAAGCTTCTGGAGAGTCTATTTTATCTAAGTAAGATTTATTCTATTGATCAGAGGCAAGAAGGCTGATTTTGTTAAGCTTGGGCTAGTTAATGGAAGCTGTCTTTTGGTTATAGAAAAGTCTGTGTCGTCCATCAGTGTGGAAAAAAAGTGTACCCGCAGCCCATTCTTTCTGATCACAGAGGTAGATTTCCCCATTCAGTGACAGATGTAGTCTGTGGTGGAATCACTGCAGCATAACTAGTCAGGAGAGTTAGAATAATGTGATGAAAAAAATACTGCAAAGAGGAGGCAGAGAACTTAGCATCTATTCTCCTCCCCTCTACCCCTCCATCTGGCTTTGTATTGTTGGGCAAACTTATTTAACCTCACTTGTCTCATTTGTGAAAGGGGGATAATAATTACTTATTTTACTGTTCTGAAAGGGGATTGAGACTGATGCCCTCTTGGAACTAGGCATTCTGAGTCTATGTCATTCTGGGGCACTCTCTCAGTCATGGTCACAGATCATAATGCTATCCTTGGTTCTTTGTGCTTAATTAAAACCATTCAGGATTTGGAGGTAGGAGAATTGGGTATGAATTCTGCTTCTGTTATTTTCTATCTGTGTGAGATCTTGGAAGACTCATTTTCCATCTTTCATCCTCATTTTCCTCAAAGAGTCATGTAGTAGAAAAAGTAGTGGTTTGCAGTCAGTGGATTTGGGTTCAAATACTAACTTGGATGTAATCTGTGTAACCATGGCCTCAGTTTCCTTATCTCTATAACAAAAGAATGGATTGGAAGACCTCTAAGGTCTCTTATTAGTGCTAAATCTAATAAAAATATGAACCCTAAGCCCATCCCTTGTTGGTAGAAAGAAGTAAGGTTAGAATGGGAGAGGCAAGATGTATATAATAGATAGCTGGAGTATCTGTCCAGAAAACATACAGTCTGGTGTCCTTTTCTCCTTCCTTTTCTTTGTTTTTTTTTTTTTTTTTTTTTTTTTTTTCCTCCTCCTGACTCTGGCTTAACAACCAGGGGGGCCAGATATCACAGGAAGTAACTGAGTCTGCAGATGCTAAGGGAAGAAACTTCACTTGAACAGAGGGAGTCTGGGACCTGCAGATACCTCTGTTTCCTCTGTAGCCTGTAGCTCTGGGGGCTTCCAAGTCTTGGCTGCCCCTGTGCCATAATGTAGAGACTTCTCTCCCAGCTGATCACCAGGGGGCTCAGGAGAGCAATGCAGACCTCCTCCATCAACTTGTCAGGCCAGGCCTGAAAGAACAGCCAGTGTGTTAGTGAACAAGTGAGAGGTAGTTTGTTTTCCTCTGGCACTGGCCTGCATCAGCACTGTAGTGAATAATTAAATCCTGCCCAGCTATGCTCAAACCTTGTATGTGGTCTTTGAGAAATATGCTTTTAAGCTGCTTGACATTTGGCTTTTACCTTATTTCTCAACCTCTTCTTCACCCTCCATCTTTTGTCATAGAACCAAACTGATAGGATTAGAATATTTTAAAATGGAGGGAATCCTTGGTATCAAAGTTTGAAGGTCAACTGGTCCAACTGTTTCATCTTACAGATAAAGAAACTGAGACCCAGAGATATGAAATATAGTAAGCTCATAAACCATAAGACCATGGAGCCATCTAGTTCAACCCCCCCCATTTTACAGAAAAGGAAACTGAGGCCCAGAGAGGTTAAATGAATTTACTGAAGGCTCATAAATCATAATTTGTAGATCTACATCTTAAAGGAATTTTAGGGGTTATCTAGTCCAGCTCTTCATTTTATAGATTAGAAAAACTGCAGCCTAGAGACATTAAATTACTTGCCAGAAGTCACATGGGAAGTGGGGAACAGAGGCAAGTTTTGAATGCAGGGCTCTTTTTATTGATATGCTATCTGAATTGAACTAAATTTTTTCAATTGGGTTCTCAGTTGGCTTGAAAATGTTAGAGCTGGAGGAGATCTTGGGGGCAGTCTAGTCCAGCCCACTTACTTTACAAAGAGGTAAACTGAGGCTTAGGGAGGGAAATGACTTGTTTAATCAAGGTCACAAAGTAGGTTTGCATCATAGCCAGGAATATGACCCCGTTCTTATTTGGTACTCCTCTTACAGTTTTCAACTTAAATATTTCCTTTGCTAGATTTAAGGCCAATTTTTTAATCATTCATATCTCCTGGACCTGGGGTGATATTTTAGCTATGTCATGAAAGTGCTAAGGGCAAAAGATGTGGTCCTATGGAAATGTCTCTGTAAGAAAGAATAACAGGGGAATTCAGGACAAGGTATTTAAATCCTCTTGCCACCTTCTTGACAATGTTGTGTTCAATTCTAAACCTGTCAGATTTGTTATTCTTAAAAGGGGTGATGTCAGAGCAGTGTTTGGAAGGGAGATGTTTTTGTGCCTTCTTGTTTAGATTATTAAAAAAAATTCAGATTCATTTTGTGAAGGCAAGACATAGAGTGGATAGCAAATAGATTCACCCGTGTTTGTTTTATAGGTCATGTGTAAGAGTGAAGGCTTGCTTTCCCTGCCTGTCGCTTTACCTGACTAGACATTGGAAAGGCCCCTTAAAATGCCTCCGTATGCCCCTCATTGAATCACAGAATTGCAAACTCTTGGAGTAGGAGAGTTCTCAGAAAACACCTAATTTGATCTTCACCTGTACAAGACTCCTCAATTTCATATCTAACAATTGCTCAGTAATTGTTAGACCTCCAGTAATACGAAACCCTGTGCTCTCTCCTCCAAGGTAGGCTGGCCCACTTTGAGAGTGCTCTGAGTGGTAAAAACAACAAAAAACCCTCCAACCTCATGTTAACAGGAACCTTTGTGTATCTTCACTTATTTCCCTAGTTCTGTTCTCTCAGATAAAGAACATCAAGTTTATTCCCTTTTCCACATGATGGCCATTCAAATGTGCCTGACCTCATGTCTCATGAAGCATAACATGTCAGTCCCTTGTATCCTCTCTTAATTCTTGAAGTCTGTCCAAGTTTGTATTTGTTATTTCCATGACACTATTTGCTCATCTCATCCTCTGCTGTCCTAGGAAATAGATAATTACATCTCTCCCCAGTCTTCTCTTCACTAGACTAAAACCTGCAGTTTCTTTAAATTGCCAAATGGTAAAATTTGAAGGTTGGGGTATGGAGAGCCAGGAAAGGACATTAAAATCTCACTATTAAGGATTCTTCTAGGTTAGAGGTTCTTAAACTGGGGTCTATGGGGTGAACTTGTGCAAAGTGTCAGATATGGGGTCATGATAATTTGGGTTTCAATTGTGCCTCTCATAATATATTGACCATGCACTCTGCACAAGTCACTTAACCTATTAGCCTTAGTTTTCCAGGCAGCTCTGGGACCAGATATTTGGGTCTATCATCAGAAGAACTTGTTCTGAGTGGGCTCCATTTTCTTGATATATTTCTACTAATTTTGGTCTCTACTAATTTTGGT
The DNA here is from genome assembly GCF_048593235.1 of Sminthopsis crassicaudata. Lineage (NCBI taxonomy): Eukaryota > Metazoa > Chordata > Mammalia > Dasyuromorphia > Dasyuridae > Sminthopsis > Sminthopsis crassicaudata. Next base: position 705,386,688 of record NC_133617.1, on the reverse strand, counting down.
CTCTATGCTAGCCCAATGACCTCTTTGAAGAACTTGCTTTGTCATTTGGTGGAAAGGGTATATAATATTAGAGAAAGAGGTTCTAGGGCCTGGCTTGGCCACTAAACAGTAGTGTGAGCTTGGAAAAGATATTTCCTCTTGCTGAGGATCATTTTTAAAATAGGCATGGACCTGTGGGAATGGAGGCAGTCTCTAAATTACAGGTACAAACCCCAAATACCCTGTTATTAACTCATTTATTTAGTATTTTATATTTTAAAAAGATTTTTTATTCACACCAACTTTCAAAGTAGGAAGTAAATGTAATGTTATCTGCATTTTATAGGTGAAGAAATGGAGACCCAGGGGGGTAAAGTGTTTTTGCCCAAGGCGATGCAGCTTAGTCAGTTCTAGGGTTTGACCCAAGTTCTTTGGATTCACAGTTATTATTGTTTTTTCTGCCAAATTATTAAAAAAATTTTTTTCAACCAGGTCAACAGAAGAGAAACTGAGAAAAATTCAATGAAGTTGGCAAATTCAGTTTTAACTTTGCTTTTCCTGTTCATCCATTGATGGGAAAAAGCAGACAAGCTTTTCTGCTTCTTCAGTTCCCAGACTATGTCTCAGTTGAGATTCAATTAGCCTGAAGAACAAAATGGTTCTTTCTACACCTACAGAAGCAGCAGCTCTTGTTGTTAAAAGTGGGTTGTCCCTCCTAAAGTTTGGATTCTGGTATCCATAGGTCTGACTTCAATTAGTCTTTGGCTTGATTGGCTAGAAACTCAGCACATTTTCTTTACTTCATTGCTAAACCCAATTTTCAAAAGAAGAGCATTCTGACATTGCTGAGATTGCTTCTGTGTCCAGGAGTGTCAAAAGTATTCTGGCCTGGCAGGATTACTGAAGCTTCACTTAGGGCAGTATTAGGATCTAAATGTGTTTCCAATATGGACATTAAGAGATTTCATTCTTCAACTTCCTGGTTTAATGTACATATGTCTCTGAACTGTAAGAAGATTTTTGCTTGAGCATATCGTAGAAGAGTTTTGTTTAAATGAATTTATGCAAGGGATTAGTAGGCTGGGACCTTGGGTGCTTTCTGACTATATGGCAAAAGGAAGATGAAAGGGCCTTTTAAAGTGATTTTTTTTAAGGAAGAATTTTTAGTAACACTGACTTTTCTGAAACACAAAAGAAGACTGAGAAGTCCCAGAAACACAGAATTTTTGAGCTGGAAGGGATCTTAAGGTTCATATAATGCATCTTTTTCATTTTATGAATGAAGAAACTGAGGCACATGGAAGTAATATGATTTCCTTGAGATAATAGACTAGACTATGTATCCCTTGATTTCTAATTTCAGGCTCTTTCCATGACATTGCACTGTCTTCTTCTTTTAGGGGTATTTTGGGGACCTATCATGCTGCTGTACTTTGATGGTCCTGAAGTCAATTAATCAATCAGCAAAACTCTTTGAGCTCTGAGTACATGTATGCCGTGCCCTGAACTAAGTGCTGAGGATGCAAAATCAAAAATGAACTGGTTTGTATCTTTGAGTATTGATACATGTTGCCATTGCAGATTACAGTTTTCTTCATCTCATACTCTGGGATTCATTTTCATTGCCTTCTTTTAAATCCTCTATGAAGGATCCATCCAATGCACCAATGCAGATATCTTCCCCTGTTTTTTTTTTTTTTTTTAATATTTTCAGGATACCAGTACAGCCCTTGAATCCATTATTTCATGTCTCTCTTTTGTGCCACTTGACTGGTCTCACCTCCTTTTGTCAGTTACACACATTTTTAATGGTGTCTGATTTGTCACTCTCACCATTTACCTTCAATCACCTCTAATCTCGATTCTTTTGAAGATTGTAGAGTTCCATGATTCACAGCCTATTAGCATCTCTGGGAGAATATTAATGGAAAAAAGTCGGGCCTTTGTGTGTCAGAGCAGCTTAGTTGGAAGTGCTAGCTAGTTTCTCAAATGTGACCCAGCATGATCTCCTCCCATTCAATTCTGTGTTCATTGTCTATCATCAGTGTCTGTCTAAAATTGACGCACTGAGGGATTGACTTAGTGGATTGTCCATCCATCATAGCCTTTCCCCCCCCCTCCTCACCTTCTAAGAAGAGGGACACTTCAGACTCAAGCTAAGGTGCAGTTACAGAATTTACAAGTAGCACCTGTGACAAGAGTAGATTAAAAAGAAAATTCAATAATATGATATGATTCATGGATCCCACGGCTGTCAGAGTAATATTTCTAAAGCATAAGTTCATCCATGCAACTCAATAAACTGATGATTCCCTATCACTTCTAGAATCAAATAAAAAACATCTTTGTTTGGCATTTACAACCCTGCATGCAGTGTTTCCAACTTACCTATCTAATCTTATCATATATCTTCTCCTTCATGGCCTTTGGCCAAGCTGTTTTTCAAATAGGACACTCCAGCTCCCATCTTTGTACAGTTGTGCTTTGTACAACTTTGGCCTGGAGTCCATTTCTTTATCCCCTTTACTCCCTAGCTTCCTTCAAAGCTCAAGTCACTTACTTTAACATGAGCAATTTCCTGTAATATCCAGGAATTATTTTCTGAATTATCTTGTATTTCTTTTGTATAGATTATAAACTCTTTGAAAACCAGGGACTATTTTTGGAACTTTTTTTGGGGGGGGTTAGGGGGGTTATCCTTAGAGAACAATCATAGAGGCCTTGTAATTTTTACTTTCTCTAATTCTAGGCTGGGAATTTGAGTGGAGGAAACTTCATGTTCTATCTCCCTTGGTTCTCTGGCCTCAGCCCCTTGGGGGGATGGATCAGTAAGGCTTTGGGGGAAGGAGACATATGCAGAGCAGAAAAGTCCCATCAAAACCCACATCCTCTACATGATTGCTTCTCCTGCCTGCTTATCAGCCCATCTCTGGAGATGCACATGGATCTGTTTCCAGAATCTCCCTAGGGCCTATGTGAGTCACTCTTGTGGGGCCCAGATCATTAAAACCTTCCTGAGACATTCCCTCTCTATTTGCCTCCCCTCCCCCATTCTGGAATTCTCAGTGCCCTGAATCCCCAGGGTTGTCTCAGGTCTAGTGCCAGAAATTCTCTCCTTGTGCTTATAGCAGATTGGAAATGTGAGGGGGATGGAGCTCACAGGAGTACTTGGAATAATCTGAAATACCCTTTAGATAAAGGGGCCAGGGCCCTTCTACCCACCAGAACACAAATCACCAACTTTCCCCTGGCAGTGTCTACAATGATAGAGTCTGATTACGTTCCTTGAGAAGGGATAAAAGAGGAGCTGAGCCCAATCTTTGGTTTAATTTAGTTTTTATCCTTCTGCTCCTTTAGATTCTAGGTAAAAATTGGGGTTTTCCATCTTAGCTTGAGCCTAGAGGCACTTCCCTCCCTTCTCTCTCCCATGCCAGGCTGTATTAGGCAGGAAAGGCTAGTTGTGAGGTACATGGATTTTCCTTCCACCCTCACCCCTCATCTCTTTAGGCACGAGTCTGCTTCTGTGCCAGGAGCCAAAGACAAAGCTTCAAATCAATTTTTTTGATCAAGAATTTATTTAACTTCTACTATGTACCAGAGACTTCAATGAGAGAAAAACATTCAGAGGTTTTCAGGGAGCTTATATTCTATTGTGAGAAATGATTTGTAATATGTCAGAATAAACAAACAAATGCAAGATAATTCTTAAAAGTTCCTCCCCTTAAGATGTTTTAGATTGATATTGAGTCATTTTCAGTTGCATCTGACTCTTTGTGACCGTTTGGGTTTTCTTGGCAAAGATACTGGAGCGGTTTGCCATTTTCCTTCTCCAGATTATTTTAGAGATGAGAACACTGAGGCAAGTGGGGTGAAGTGACTTACTCAGCACCATGCAGCTCATAAGTGTCTGAGACCAGATTTGAACCCATGTAGATGAATCTTCCTGACCACATAATCAGCACTCTATTCACTGCACCTAAGCTGCAAAAATGTTTTAGGTACCTAAGTGATATAAAATGAGAGAGCATCTGACTTGAAGTTTTCTCAGGTACTTACTATCTGTGAGTGACCTTAGGCAGGTAGCTTAGTCACTTCCAGGTTATATTTCTTTACCTGTAAGATGGGGATAATAAGAGCATTTTCCCTATTTCACAAAGTTATTGAAAAGATAGAATGACATATGTGTGCAAATGTGTTTTACAAATCTTAATGTGCTAGGTAAGGTTAGCTTTTATTGTTATAACTATAAGGTACTGAGAGGAAACAGCAGTTATATAGCTATGTAAAAACAAGTTGTGTGCAAAATGAGTATAATAATAATAGCTTGCATTTATCTAACTCTTTATGGTTTGCAAAGCACTTTAGATCTTTCATTTGATCAGATGTGAAGCAGATGCGTCTGGGCTTATCTTATTTTGGATCTTTGATGACTTCCTACTACCAGAAGAATTAAGTCCAAATTTCTTAACTCAGTATTAAAAAATTCTCCCCATTCTTATCCTAAACTGTCATTTCAGTCTTTTCTCGGTCTATATTAATCCTCTCCTTTAGTAGGGCTGATCTATTTATTCCTCATTCTGTAGTCATGTCTGCCTCTGAACCTTCTCTTAAGTTTTTACCTCCTCTTCCATATTCATTCTACTTTAAAAAAAATCTGAATAAACCCAATACCTCCTTGGAGGCCCATATGAAGTCCTTCTTCCTCCATGATGCCTCAGTCCTTAGGAATCCTGCAGCCCTTGGGTTCTTGTAGTTCTTGTAGGCTGCCTTATCTCTTGTGTTATTAGCAAATTTTCATAGATTTTCCAACTTGTGATCCTATGAATGTCAACACTGGAAGGTACTTTAGATATAGTCATATAATATAGGATTATTATATATATATATATATATATATATATATATATAAATATATATATAGAGAGAGTATATGTTATTATATATATTATATAGCTTCTTTTAGGGGAAAACTAAGTCTCACAGGACAAATTCATAGTTTGATAGGGCATTTCTTATATGTGGAGGGGAGAAATGGATTTTTGTTTTTGTTTTTGTTCCAGTAGCTCTTCCATGGCCCACAGGTGCAGTGAATAGAGTTCTGGGCCTGTAGTTGGAAAACTTAAATTCAAATCCACTCTCAGAAACCTATTAGCTATGTGACTCTGAACAAAGTATTTAACCTTTATTTGCTTCAGTATCCTCAGCTTAAAATAGGGATAATAAAAGTATCTATCTCTCAAGTTTGTTGTGAGAATCAAATGGAATAATGTTTGTAAAGTGTTTAGCACAGCACCTGGCACATAGCAGGAGTTTAGAAAATGCTTATTTCCTTTTTTCTTCCTTCTCCTAGCAGAGCTGTTTACACATAGTAAGGGCTTTATAAATATTTCTGGAGCAAGTGGTTTCTCAGGTTTGGGAACAGGTATCTGGATTTTCTTAACTGTCTTCTAAAAGGTTAAGCTCTTACTTACAAAAATTGTGCCTCACCTCACAATCTCCTCCGGAGAGAGAAAGGCAACACATTTATTATTTCCTCATCTCAGACAGCTCTCAGGTCTGCTGCCTTCTGCTTATTACTTTATTGAAAGGAGTTCACAATCCAGAAAAGAAAATTCTGATTTTTAATGGATGAGATCTTCAGGGTAGGGTCCACTGACAACCAATGAGATCTGTCATGAAAAGACTTTGCTTCTTACCCGTTAGGTTTACTTAGACTCATAGAATGTTAGAGCTGAAAGGGATAATTGTCTAATCCAACCTCCTCAGGATACATATGGAGAAACTGAGGACAGGCTGGGGAGGGAGTGAGAAAGGGGGAGTGGTCTCTTAAGCCATCTCTTCTACTAGTATTTGAAATTCCACTATTAAAAGATTCATTTCCTAATGTCCTGAAGATTTTTCGTTTTGGCTCCCATTAATGGAGTCAAGCTAGGGGATGGGGTGAGAGGGAGAGTACCATTAGTCACTATACGCTTACTACACTGGAGAGAGATTAGTTTAGGTGATGGAGAGAACAGGGAGTCTGTGAGGAAAGAAATGAGATGCCTCTATGCTATAGCCTCAAGTTGGCCCTGTGGATAAAATGGGCACTGGATTGGGCATGAGGTGGCACATCGAAAAAGCCTTATTATTTTCAGTGCATTTAAAGAGATTTTGATGGTGTCTCTGTATCATATAACCACATAATGTATTTAATTTAATATTAAAACAGTCTAAAAGAATGTTTATTAAATAAAGATTGTTTGCAGAGCTGTGGTAGATGCTGGGGAAGATGTAAAGTCTCTATAACACATTGTCCCTGTCCTCAAGAAGTTTACATTCCAATGGGGGAAGTACATGTGTACATAGATAATCCATAATATTACAGCTATTCACGAAGATTTTGATATATATATAGAGAGAGACAGAAGAGTAAAACCTGCTTCTTCTGTTCCCTGTCCTGGATTAGTGGAATCTTTTACCATATGACCACCATGACTGCCAATTTTCTCAAGCCATTGTGTGACCCCCAAATGTTCTGATTCAATGGTGCTTTCCATGTATAGTGTGTGGATATCAAGTTCAACCACTTGTCCTTTAATTTCTATGATTCACATTCAATGTGCAAAAAACTTCTTTGTCAAGCTACCTCTCCCCACTCTCTCATCCCAATTTAGCTCAACTCTAACCTTTGCCAGTCCCTGTGTCCTGTTCTTCCCTTTTCTTATACTATTATCTACTTTTTTAAAAAATACATATTAGGGGCAGCTAAGTGGCACAGTGGATAGAGCACCAACCCTGAAGTCAAGAGGACCCCAGTTCAAATCTGGTCTCAGATACTTAACACTTCCTAGCTGTGTGACCGTGGGCAAGTCACTTAACCCCGGTTGCCTCAGTAGCAAATAAATAAATAAGTAAAAATAAAAAATAAGTTAAAAAGTAAAAATTTTATTTTTCCAATTATATATAAAATTTTAAACATTTGTTTTAAAAATTTTTTGAGTTCCAAATTCTCTTCTCCTTCTTTGAGAAGGCAATCTATTGCTATTATCTCTGACTAATAGCTTCTCCTGTTTGCAGATATCTTCCTCTCATATTCTTTCTGCTTCCTATGAACCTGGAAACCTTTGCTAATTTCAGTTCTGCACTCTGTAGTCCAATCGCTGCTCTCCTGCTTGGAGATTTCCATATTTGTAATGATGGCCACATTAATATTTTTGTCTTTAATTCAAAAATTTCCTCACTATCCATTTTTTTTTTTCCACCTCAGCTATAGACAGACATGGTTAGATCTGTTTTGTCCCCTAACTCTACCAGCTCCACATTTTGAATTCTGAAAATTTTCTCTCTTGTTATACTCGTCTTTTCTTCTCTTTCCCCTCAGCTTCACTTTTTCTAAATCTATTATTCGTTCTTAACACAATCTCTAGCCTTTCTATTTCCTCTTCTCCAATTCCATCATTCCTGCTGCCTACAATTTTCTTCTTTTACAGTCGTGACCCTATAGTTAAGTGGTTCCATTATGTTCTGACTTAAATCTCTTACCCCTTGTCCAAGCAAAATCCATATCCTGTCAGTAATATTTAACCTTGGCAATATTCAGCTCTGGGTTACTCCTCCATTCACCTTATTTCCTTCCCCTACAATTTTTCCCTACCTCTGTTCCTATGGATCCAATGACTAATTCTACATTTATATATTTCAAATTCTAATTTGAGAGCTAATGTCTGTCCTTAATTCCAGGCCAATGTTATCAGTTGCTTTCTGGGTACCTTAGCCTAATAAGTTGTGACAACTCAGATTCAAGATTGTCAAATGATCACTCATCATTTTCTCTTTTAGACCTAGCCCTCTTCCAGATTTCCCATTTCTGTTAAGGAATGTTACCGTCCTTGTAATCATCCATATTCATAATCCCTGAATTGTCCTTAACCTCCCTCTCATCCTTACCCTGCATAGGTACTCCTTCATGAAATCCTGTTGATTCTTCTTCCACAGCATCTCTTGTGATAATATTGATAGTCTTAATTCAATCCCCTGCTTTTTCTTTTTCCAAACAGTCCTACAAAATAATCCAGCAGAGCCTTTTCTCAGATACAGATCAGGTCAAAGCTTCCATGCCCATCAGCAGTGAGATCAGGCCCATGAGTGGTGGCTATAGTTCAAACCTGGGTGAGATGCCGTTAAGAAAAATTTAAAAAAAAAGAGACAAAAGCCAAAGCAGTCCTTTATTCCATAGAGGGGTGTGTGTGTGTATGTGTGTGTGTGTGTGTGTGTGTGTGTGTGTGTGTGTGTGTGTGTGTGTAGGGGTGGTGGAGGAGCAACAAATACATGGAAAAGTCAATACATATGTAAAAAGCAAATAATGGTATAATTGGGTAGGTGGGTGGGAGATGAAGAAAAGCTTGATGTTAAGAGGCGGCTCTTGAGCTGAGACTTGAGAGCAGCTTCTAAGAGGGGATTGTAAGAAGCGGAGATGAGCATGGAGAGCTTTCCAGGAGTGGGATGAGGTGTGAGGCAGAGCCATCTATCTGAAGGCACAGGGATGGAAGATGAAATATCATGTGCTGGAAACAGAAAGTAGGTCCAGTTTGTCTAAAGTGTGGAGTTCATAAAGGGGAGAGATGTAAAAGAAGACTGAAAATAGAGGATTGAGCCATCTTGTAGTGAGCTCTGAAGGTCATACAGAGGAGCTGGCTTTTTATTGGAGGGCAAGAGGGAAAGACTTGAATTTGTTGGATGCTTCAGGAGCAGGACTGGGATTTGTACCTAGATATCCTTCCATCTTTCCATTTGCCATACTGCATTGAGTTGGGGAAGGGAACAAGAGGAGGGTGCCCTTCAAATCCCTGTGATTGTTCCTTATGGATGGGCTTTTCTAGATGGAATCTGAAAATCCAGCCTTTCCTATGGCTTTTTCTTGCCTTTCAGCTTCCCAGAGGCAGAGCAGTCAGGACAAAGCTCTCTTGATCAGAATGTTTGTAACTCAAACTGGGTAGTAATTTATTTAGCCTAATCTTCTGCCCCTTGAATGCTCTTAAATGGCCAGCTTCCTTAAGGGATATTCTTCAAATCCCAACTCATGAGGAAAAGTAATCTGGAAACCTAAGGCCATTCTAATAGGGTAGTTTTAGTAGATCCTTTGGGGGCTGGCTGCCATCCAAAAAAGGTACTGTCCTTTTCTAGTGTTTCAAATCAGGGACACCTTTTCTCTTCCACTTTACAGGCTGTGAACAGCACTCCTGCATTTCTTTATTTCTCAATTTGAGTGTGGCTTCAAGGGCATTCTTTGGGCTGGTCTCATCCAATCATCTGAATATTTATGGGGCACTTACTATGTATAATCTCTGATAGGAGTCACAAAGAATAAGAAGGCTCAGTAGGGGCACTCCTTGAGTGCCCATATATAATTTAGTAGGAGAGATCAGACATGCATCTGGGGAAGTTTTTTTTTTTTTTTTTTTTTTTTTTTTTAATTCTTCTTTAGTGCTTGGGAAAAATCGAGGGGAGTTTTGCTTTTCCTGGTCGCCTCTTCTTTAGCTAGCAATGAGAGAAATCACTATTCCCTTGACTTTGGTGCTTCTAGGGCACATTTGTAATGTTCATTCATTCCAGTTTGTGTCCAACTCCTCGTGATTCTATATGGAGCTACTGAAGTGGTTTACCATTTCTTTCTTCAGTTTATTTTACAGATGAGGAAATTGAGGCACACAAGGTGAAGTGAATTCCCAGGTTCATACAGCTAGTATGTGTCAGATTGAATTCAGATCTTCCTTAGTCCACTACCAGCACTATCCACTGGGATTCTATTAATAGGTGCTGCAAAGTCTTGGGATGCTCTGTGCTGGGCCTTTGATGATCTGATTTGGCTATCCTACCTTCACTGTTGATCATGGGCAAGAATTTAACCTCTTTGAGTCTAAGACTCCTCACTTGTAATTTTCCCTATCTCAAAGAGTGGTTGTAGGGGAATGTTTTTTGATACTAAAATGTACTAGGAATAACAGTGATATAATTATTGTTGTATTGGAAAATTGTATGAGAGTTCAGATCACATCAACTTTCAAAACCACTTCTTTTATTGTATGTAGTGTGGCAGAGCATGTGCAGTCCGGCATAATGACCTGAGTGTTGTTCCTGGAGTCAGGAAGTCAGGTTCAAAGTTGACTTCTTACTCTTAATTGCTAAATGATCTTGGAAACCTTACTCAGCCTGTTTTCCCACCTGTAAAATAAAATGTAGTATAATATGAAACGTAAAAAATTACTTGTTTTGCAAGACTTTTGTAAGGCTCAGCTGAGATGTCTACAAAGTGTTTTGTAAACCACAAAATGCTAAATGAATATCTTTCCTCCTTCACATCTCCCTCTTGCTCCTTTTCTTTTTTCTCCTCTTGTCCTTCACCTCTTTTTCTTTATCTACTTCTTCCTTTCCCTTTTCTTTTTTCCTCCTTTTCTCCTTTCTCTTCCTCCTTTTCTTTCTCTTGATCCTCCTGTTCTCTTTCCTTTTCTTCTTCTTCCAAGTCCTCTTCCTCTTCTTTTTTTTTCTTCTACTTGTTTTTCTTCCTATCACCACCACCACCATCACCACCATCATCATCATCACCACTACCAATACAACCACCACCTTCACCATAGTCACCATCCACCATCACAAGAGGGCCATGGGCTCGTTACTGCCTATTTAGCGTTAGGCACATCACTTCTCTGGGATCCAGTTCCTCATCTGTCAAACAACAGGATTGGATTAGATAATTTCTAATTTTAAGTCCATGATCCTATAAAACTTTCTCAGTGATGAATTTAATTGAAATTCAAGACTCAATTCCTTTGTTGTCTTGCTGAGTAAGACAGAGCCCTACCAGCAAAGAAGCTCAAGATCATTTTAATCATTTGGTAAACACCATTTATCCTTAAAAATAGACTGAAATTCTAGAGTGGTGGGTTCTAGGGAGGTTTGCTTCTCATTCCAATAGCATCATTCTGAGAATTATCAGTTTTGTATGGGGAAGTTGTATGTTAGAACTCATTACATTTGGTTTGTAATTTTAAAAATATATAATTTTATCAAATACATATAGCTTTCTTGAACAAAGTCCAAAAGGCCTACATGCTACCCTATGATAATTTTGCTCAATAGAGCTGACAGATTTGTGGCTTCCTCTTTGAAATAAACCACTTACTAGGTTATCATTAGGTGTTATAGGTTAGTTACTGGTCAAGAGACAAATGGAGCAGTTGTTGTCTAGTCATTTCAGTCATGTCCTGCTGTTTGTGATCCCATTTGGGGTTTTCTTGGCAAAGATACTGGAGTTATTTGCCATTTCCTTCCCCAGCTTGTTTTACAAATGAGGAAATTGAGACAAATAGGGTTACATGACTTGCTCAGGGCCATAGAACTAGTAAGTATCTGAGAGGCCAGATTTGAATTCAGGAAGAGGAGTGTTCTTGACTTTAGGCTGTGCCACCTGACTACTCTAAAATGGAACTGTACTTAGAAACAAAACAGAGATCTCAATGGATTTCTATCCAGTCTGAGATTATTGATCTCTAATTCCCTAATGAGTCTATTCTTTTATGGTTCATAGAACTATAAACTCTTTGTGTTGAAAGGGACCTTGGAGGCTAATTTGTAACTCTCTCTAGGGAATTCTATTGAACTTGTCAGAAGAGGGCATTGGATGATCATCTTTCTCATCTCATCATCTTCCCCCCTCCCCCATTTTGTGATGTGACATGTTATCCTAGGTAGAAATTAACTTCTGATAAGTCCACATCTTTTGGCTAATGCCTCGAGTTTGACTTCTGGAAACATTACTTGGCAATTTTGACTTCACTTGGAGTTGGCTAGAAATAATTAGTTTGAACGGTTTTCAATGGCAGGGTAACTTTTCAACAGCTGGTTCTTTTGGCAGGTGGTTCCTCTCTTTGAAAACTCACTATCTAATAAGGATTTGGTTTCCAGCCTGGGACAAAAGGAAGATTTTTGTTATTGTTCTCTTAATTTCCTCCCAGGAGCAACTGGAGAAACTTGGGTCAGGACAGGAAGAGATAAGAGCACTAGAACTGATGTGTACTTCAGAGGATATGTCCTTTCTCCCATTCTCTGTTGGTGCACAGAGCATGGGTATCTCTTCATAAAGAGAAAAGAGGCCTTGTGGAAAAGTGGTGTCTAAGATGGAGTTACTTTTTTTCAAAGTCTGTTTCTTCATGAATTTATATTTTCTTTTTTAAAATTTTTCTTTTATTTATTTTCTTTTATTTATGAATTTATATTTTCAATGGTCAATACAATTCAATTCATATTTATTGATTACCTCTAATGTGTAGGATTATAGGGATAAAAAGACAGGAAAGGAAATGGCTCTTGCCCTCAAGCTTACTTTCTATAGAGGAGCTACAACATGTATACAGAATGCTTTATTTGTACATACATACACTCGCACTCACACATTCACATATACCCCCATGAATTGGCAGGTTTCATTTGTAATTAGCATATAGACTGCTTTGCTTTGCAAAGGATTTGGGTAGAAAATTTTTTTTTCAAAACATACTTCTCTGCAATCTGTTGATATGGTTAATTGTTCAGAGAACAATTTTTTTCCCCATGTGTTTTAGAGCAAAACTAGACTTGAGGTTGACCTGGTTCATTGTCATCATTTCTGAATCATGCAGAGTACAGATTCAAGACATGTGGCTGTACTTTGTAAGTCGGGTTTTTACAGAAAAAGGGGTCTTCAGGATCAGCAGGGGATCATGGCCACCACAGTGTCTGATGCCTAGTATCCTTCAGCAGAGAGTCTGGTGTGGCGAATGGGACCGTTTCTCTTAGAGCTCTTTCAGTTCCATGAAGGGAGTTCTTGTCCCAATTGCTAAGGCAAGATCTCTGCAATAGAGAAAGAATCAAATTCATGTCACTTTCAAAATTATGCTTAAAGAAAGAAACTTAAGGGGAGCATGAGACATTTCCTTCTATCCCTCTCCCCTACATGGTGTTGTTTAGTTCTTTCTGATTCTGTGACCGTTTGTGGGGTTTTGTGACCATTTGTGGGGTTTTCTTGGCAAAGATGTTGGTTGGTTTGCCATTTACTTCTCCATCTCACTTGATAGATGGAGAAACTGAGGCAATCAGGCAACCAAGGTTAGTATAGCTAGTAAGTGTTTGACTTCAGGAAGACGAGCTTTCTTAGTTAAGCCCGGTGCTCTATCCACTCTCCCTCTTCTACTAGTTCTATAATTTCAAAGTCATTTCACGCAACCTTTGGTAGAAGTTTTGTAGAAGATAGGAACATATCTTATTGATCTTTGTATGTCTCCCAGAACTTAGCACAGGATCTTGAATGTGGAAGGCATCTAATACTTAATTTTTGAATGAATGAAATCGAATGATAGTTAGATAAAGCAAAGCACTCAAATCTCTATCTCTAGACTTGAATCAGTGCTGGCTGATACTCATTAGTGAGGACACAGCCTGCTGTTTGGGAAAGCTGGAAAACTTGACTCAGAGCATCCAAGTCTGTCTGTAGTCTTTAGGTTCTTAGAATCCATCCCAGCCCTGCTGAATTCCCATGTTTCCTGGACCAAATTAGACTTGATCTTTAACCCAAAGGGACAGAATTAGGAAAGATCAGTGCTGACTGCAGAGAGGCAGATATAGTTCTGGATATAAGAAAACATGGTAATAAGATTAGAGTTGACCCAAAGTAGAAATACCTACTTTTATAAATAGTGAGTTCCCTGTCATTGGAGGCCTTCAGAGAGGAGCCAAATGATTGTTTTTACATGAGGGATCAGAGGGGATGCCTTTTTAGGTATAGTTCAGACTAGATGGCCTGTGAGGTCCCTTCCCCTAATGATGTTTTAAAGAAAGAATATACTTACAAAGCAAACCAATTATAATGAAATATAGTTGTAATTTTTTTGATCTGTGAACTCCATGCTAAGATGATTACCTTATTATACATCACTTGCTGTCGCACATTCTATGTGGTCACCCAAAGTGGCCCAATTGTTCCTTTATTTGGGACACATTACCTTCCCTTTTTGTACCTTTTCACTGCTGGTACTGGTGTGCACTCATTTCTCACCTCTACCTCTTACGCAGTTCATTTATGCCAAATATATGCATGTTGTCCTCCACAGAATCATTGCAAGTTTGAGATCAGGCTGTCTATTTCTTTTTGTCTTGCTTTCCCAGCAAATAGCATAGTGTCTGATATGGTAGGTGCTTAATAAGTGATTATTGATTGAAAATTGAGATTCCTTTTCTTTTTGTTTTTTCTGAGGCCGGGGTTAAGTGACTTGCCCAGGGTCACACAGCTAGGAAGTGTTAAGTGTCTGAGACCAGATTTGAACTTGGGTCCTACTGAATTCAAGGTTGGTGCTCTTTCCACTGCACCACCTGGCTGCCCCAAGATTCCTTTTAAAAAATGAATTAGACTAGATGGTCACTGAAGGCCTTTAATTCTCAAATTCTGTGATATTATAGAATATCAAAGATGGAATTCTTTGGTTGATAGTGATACTTAGGTGCTGTCTTGGGAATAGAAAAAAATACTTATGTGTTCTGGAACTTGCATTTAGATGAGCTGGGTTGGAGTGATGTCTAAGGCTTCTTAGATGTAGGATCCATCTCTGAGCCCCAGTTTCCTCATCAAGAATAATATGTTTGCATTCTATACCTCACAGTGCTGCCATGAGAGATGTGCTTTGCATACTATTAAATGTTATATAAATGTGAGCTATAATTATTTATTTATAGGTAGAATGATGTAAGTGAAGGGCTTTCATCTGTTTGCTAATGTAGATGAAATTTTAACAAAGGCGACATCCAAGAACCTGGGTCCCCTCAGCCATGCTTCACATCAGGGGCTGGGGTCTCCTTTCTACCCTAATTAAAAATTCAATAGCTTGGACGGATAGCTCATCAATATTTCACCTTGCACATTCCCCCCAGGAGAAGACTGTGAAACTCTTGGTGAACTAGGTCTGCCTGGGAAGACCCTAAGGACTCAATACTCTTGTCTAAATGGGTCATAGGTATCTTGTTGACAGGTGTGTAATGGCTAGTCTTGAAGGTGGGTGGAGGGGGAGGTCTTAGCTCCAGGGAGTGGAGGGCAATGAGTTTCCTAGTCATTGGATGGGGGTGGGGGTGGGGAGGAATCACACATAATAGGAGACTGAGACTAAGCTATCTGCATATCAATGTCATGGTGGAGTAAGTGAGTGAGTCTCTTTGAGGCTCAGAGCTACTAAATGACAGGGCAGAGAAAAAGCAAAGCATTCCCTAAATAATAAATAAGTAAATACTCATTAAATAAAAATGGTGTAACTCTATACATCCATCCCCTGCACACCATTGGTCATCCTAGGCCAGACTATTTATTTTTGTTCCTGTCCTAATCATTAAAAATATAATAACCAAAGGGGACAGGATTAGGATAGGGAGGCCAAGAGGTCAAAATTAAGTTCCTGGAGGATAAAAAAGTTATTCAGGACAGATGTAGACAGGATGAAAATGAGAACCAGGATGAGCCCACCAAAGGGAACTGGAGAATAGATTACATCTCGATCTCTATCTATCTATCTATCTATCTACCTAGCTACCTACCTAAAGCTCAGATGAAGCTGACAAAGATGGTAGTGGGTGTCTTGGAAAGGTCCCTGACTTTGAAGTCAAGTCCTTGCCTCTGCTTCTTAATTAAGCTGATCACCTCATGTCTTCAAGCTTCAATTCCCTATTCTGTAAAAAGAAACAAAGTACACAGGTTATTACCTCCATTTTAAAGAGGAGGAAACTGAGGTTCTGGACATTTAAGTGATTTGCACAACTAGTAAGTAGCTGAATCTGGCCATGAACTTACTTTCCCAATAATAATTAGAGACTCACTCTTTCCCTTCTAAATTGGAATGACTGCCTCAGGAAGTAGCAGCTTCCCCCTCAATGGGAATCTTAAAGCAAAGGCTAGATGACCCCTTATCATATATGTTATAGATGGGTTCTCTGATCCCTTCCAACTCTGAAATTCTAAGACTTTGTGACTCAATTATCTTTAAAGTCCTTTCCAACTTTAAATCTCCAATCTCCAATCAGGTTACCATGGTGTTTTTAACACTGTTGAGATGCTTCAGTCATATTTCTTCTTGACCTTGCTAGCAGTGACTTTCTGGAGCTGAGTTCTTTTATACATCATCCAGAGATTTTGGGAGAGCTCACTTGACATTTACCCAGTATTGTCTGTAGGTTACCCCCAAATCATAGGCTTTGTTAATGCTTGACTCAGACATATTTCTTCTTAGGAAGGGGAAGAAAAGGGACTGACTGGAGTATTGTCTGCCATGCTCTGGGATAGATGTGTATTTTTCTTATAGCTGTAGTACCCATGTAGGCCCCCCTCATATGTGAGTGCCCAGAAAATGATGCCATTTTCCAGGCGTGTATCTCAGCTTGTCTCTATGTCAGCACCTGTTCAAAACTATAGCTCGTGAATGGTGACCCATTTCTTGACTTTTATCAGCCAATTAGATAAGAGTTATTAGCCTTTTTTTTTTTTTTTGGTCATGGGCCCCTTTGGTAAGAACCCAAAGGAAATAAATTCTATTGAAATATGTATGTTGAAATATATCAACTTCTGAAATGCTTAATGAATATACTATTAAGTGCTTGAAATATAACAATCAAAATATTAAAGAAGACATTTAATGAAACTACATAACAGCATGATAAGATCTATGGACAGATAGGATGCTACATCTGTGAAGAAGGACAAATTCCCAAAGAATCCATGTGAACAGGGAATATGCAAATAGAGAACACGTAAGATGAGAGAATATATACAAAGAATACACACATAAGAAACTCCTATTGCCAGGGCAACTTATGCCTCCAATGCCATGTAATCCCTCATGGACTCTGGTGACATTTTTGCTCCACTCTCTGCTGTATGTCACCTCTACTGTGCATCTTTGGTTTTTATTGGGCATTGCATTGTCTATGCTGGGTCTTATGACTCCTCTTTCATGTTGTATCTGTTGGACTGGTCTCATGATTGTTGAATTATTTTCTGCCACCATCTATTAGATCTTGAAATATTCAGCCTCTTCTGATTTCCGCCGCCCCCTCCCCCTTATACATTTGATGAGATGTAGTAGTTTGTAAGCCCTTCCTTGACAAAGAAGAAAAGATTAAAGTTATTTTGATGTCAGGTCTAGGAGCCAACATATAATAACCAATAGAAGCTAACCAAAGTTTTTATATTGTCTTTTATTTATTTTGGACAGCTTTTATTCCAGTGTTGATTCTCCCAAAAGTATTGGGCCTCACATAAGTAATGGACTTGGGGTTTGGAAATTCTATTGAACTCCTGCTAAAGTTCTTATTGTCAGTCTGTGTCCCTGTAATACATTTGGGAGATTGCACCTCCAACTCATTCCCCACCTACATCCTCAGAGTTGTGTGAGGGATGGGATCACCTCCCACCATGTTTCTGTTCAACATGCAAATGAACCTGAAGCAGCAACAAAATCATTGCTTTTTGATCTAGTTCAAGTCAATATAAGCATCAGTGCTATCTCTATTTATTCTTTATGCAGCAATAGCAGCAACAACAATAATCACATATATAGGGACCTTGAGTCAGGAAGATTATTTCAAATACAACCTCCCAATAGCTATGTGATCCTGGGCGAGTCATTTTATCACTATCTGCCTCATTTATCTCATTTGTAAAATGTGGATAATAATAGTACCTACCTCTCAGGATTGTTGACATAATATTTGTGAAGTACTTTGTAAACCCTAAAGGGCCATATAAATATTAGATGTGATGAAGAGGATTTATTATTTACATGATACAATTTTCACAACATTTTGGGAAAAAGGATCAGGGAGATTCAGTGAGTTATTCAAGTCCACATGGATTGTAAGTGGGTAACCTAATTTTCTTTGCTTCCTGTTGCTAAAATCAACTTTCTGCCCTGGTTTTTACTTCTCT
Source organism: Sminthopsis crassicaudata (assembly GCF_048593235.1). Classification (NCBI taxonomy): domain Eukaryota; kingdom Metazoa; phylum Chordata; class Mammalia; order Dasyuromorphia; family Dasyuridae; genus Sminthopsis; species Sminthopsis crassicaudata. The sequence continues at coordinate 705,368,735 of NC_133617.1, read as the reverse complement.
AACCTTGCTTTTTCTTATCTTCTCCCATGCTTGACTCCTTTTGACAGCCCCTATTTCTGTTGAGGACACCACAACCTTTCTGTTCACCTTGGTTTGCTCCCTGGAGTTACCCTCACTTCTTCACTTTTCCTTAGCCTCTCTAGTCAAGCAGTTGCCGAATCATATTGTTTCTTTCTCCTCAATAACTGTCTTATCTATCCCGCTTCTCTCCTTTAATTGTTCTTGATCCTTCTCACTTTTCATCTGGGTTAGTGTAATAGCTTCCTAACTGATCCTGTTTCCAGTCTTTTATTTATCTCCCAAACATTGACCAAAGTAATTTTTCTAAAAAAACATTTCTGATTATGTCATTGTCATCTTCAGGGCCTTAAAGATGATTTAATTTAGTACTGACAAGAAGAAGGAGCAGCTTGGTGGTACAGTGGGTAGAACCCAGACTCTTGTGTCAGGAGGGCCTGGCTTCAAGTCTGCCTTAAGACACTTACTGTGTGATCCTGGGCAAGTCACTTACCTCTGATTACCTCCAAAAAACAAATAAAAAATAAATGAACACTGAAAAGAAGAAACTGAGACTGAAAGAGGTCAAGTGAATTATTTAAGGTCATAAGGGTAGCAATTAGAAGGGTCAGGATTTGAATTGATGTCCTCTGAGTCAATGTCAGGAAGGTGAACTGAATCTGGAGGCTCAACTGTGTAAATGGGAATAAGACACCTAAACTTCTCCAGAACTCTC